>NW_008627820.1:30422-56158 GCF_000691845.1 Merops nubicus | reverse complement strand
TGAACCATGTCCCTAAGCACCATATCTACACAACTTGTTACCCTTCCTTAACGCCATCTTCAAAACTGCAGGACTCTTCTGCATATTCTCTTTTTTTGTGCATGTGTGTGTGTGTGCAGCTGAATTTTTGCCCTCTGTGCCCTGGGTTTTGTTGTGCTTGTAGATATCCAATGCAAATTTAGTCATGTTACCAGTTTAGAATAAATTTAAAGGTCTTGTTTACCTTGCTATGTCCTATGGCCTTTTTTCTGAGAAAGAAGATGCTAGTGTATGTTTCTTTTAAATTTTTGTGTCTTTTTTCACTCCAAGAAAGACTGAGGAAAATGTGCAGCATGACAGAGAGTGTACACATATAACTGAAAAGATGTCTGAAGCAAATTGACTCCATTTTGTAAAGAGAAATGGATCAGAACGAGGTATAAGTCTATCCTAAACTAATCTTAGTTGTTTACTCACTTGGTTCTCTCCTCTCGCTCTCTGTCCACCCTTACTGTGTAGATTTCCAGAGTCTTTCAGGTTCTGCTTGGCACTGGATTTTTTTAATCACTTAAGAAGGAATAGAATTGGATATGGCTGTTCTGCATCTCATCTCCACGTGCACTCCCAATGAAGATGAGACTAAAGGGCTTTAGTAGCAAGTGGAGCATTTTCTCCCAGTGATATTCCCCTTGGTAGGAACTCTGCCAACGAGAAGTCCAACAAAGGAGGTATTCATAGGTAATAATTTTTCCTGCTTCGTCAACCAAAGTCCAGTGACTGTTTCACTATTGCAGACCTTGCCATATGTTACCTCTAACATAACACTAATAATACATCTATGCATAATAATTTCTTCTGCATTAGGAATAAATTGGTACGGTGGAAAACAGGGAATTTTGAAGAGAGACTGCCATAGACTGTAACTAGCATATTCATTTAGTCCTATGTTGTTAGTGTAATCTAACAGAATTGCTGCACAAGTGTTTTTTGTTTAATTTAGTTTAAGCAAGTTCTTATAGAACAATGAACAAAGGGATTTGGGTATTTATATTTTCCATTATAAATACAGTGGCATTTCCATGACCCTGTTTAGAAGAGTAAAGCTTCTATTTGTCTCCTGCTGATTCTGTCAACATTCACATGGTAAGTTCAGTAGAAATCCCTCAGGTATTCCAGTGTCATACCACAAAGTCATTTCTGCCTTTTAAAGAAAATACTGTGTTTCAAGGAACAGAGACTTTGGGGAATATTCCTCTGAAGTGGAGACTTGGTGCAGCAATGCAGATGTAAAAAAAAATGAAAGGCTGGGCACAGAACTGAAAAACAAGCAAAAAGAAAATATTTATATATCTTCTGAGTTTAGTTACCTTGGTGAAAATCTGCAGCAACTCCACAACATCTACAGAGTTTCCTGCAATAGCTCAGATTAAAATATATGCCTGCCTGAAGATAAAATGAGCTGCAGTAAACAAACAGAGGAGAAACACTAACCTGTGCTGGCAGCAGATAGTTGGGGAGGAAAACTAAAAGGGATCATGAGTTTTTCCTTCTTTCTTTTCACAAATATTAATCCTCTGGATTAATTCAGACCTACTTAGACAAAGTTAATTATTACAGAATCCAATTACTTATTTAATTTCCTGGTTTCCAAAGGATACACAGCTCATGCAACCGTGTTGCCCTGTCTGCCGGTCATTGCAAGGCCAGTAATTTCTTAAAACACTGGCTGATTTTAACCAAAAGGGTAAAGAGGTACCAGGCTCACAGGTACCATGTTCCAACGTGCACGTGAAACTTGGTGTGTAAGTAGAGGACAGAAATCCAGACCCACCAAGGGATAGGTGGTCCAAGTTGAGCCTTTTACCATTTTGACAGGCCATGACAATTGACTCTTCCACGTGTTTTTGCCCACCAGGGCATGGATATAGGGCTGTGTGATGCAATGGGGGACACAGAGCACTGAAATGATGAGGCTCATGTGAAACAGCAAGTGGAAAGCTGTTACACACACAGGTAATAGCTGAAGCATAAAAGGGGGGCATAAGGTAAGTATGGTACATTTCAGGCACAGCGTACTGCCCTCTGAACTGATCTCAGGACTTTATAGGCATAATGGCACAGGGCAATGGCAGAAAGGGTCTGAAGGATGGAAATGACGCCTACTCATAGAGCTGAATTTTTTTCTGTTGCCTGGAATTAGTGCTGACTTGTGAAAACAGCAGAGAGGGCTATGATAGAGTAAGCTGCATCTCCCTCCTGCTGGGCTCTAGGAGTTTTGCAGTATATTACAGCCTGAAAACTGCTGAAACTTGCCCTATGACCCTAAAGAGAATACTTCTCAACCTGCAACTAGCCCAACACAGCACATTCCAGCTGTGTTCCTCCCCCCCCTTTGGTAGAAGGCAGTTCCCTCCATAAGGGCTTTTGGTATACATAAATTACCAAAAAAGATAATCTGCGACAAGCTGCATTGTTTCTCAGATTAGAATTTGGCTTTGGTTGTGTAGGATAAATTCTCATCATGATGTAATGAGGACAGGGCTGGTATTGATTCTGTATGATTTTCTTTTCATATTACATCTAAAACCTGAAGCAGCAACCCTAACAATCTTGGATTTTCATTGATGTAATTGAGAAACAGAAACTTTTTTCTTTCTCTTTCAAAATATGTTTTTAAAAATTTTTCCAATCTTCAGCCTTTTGAAAAGGTATAAATACTGAATATTTTTCTCTAGTTGCTGTAACTTTTGGGAGCCAATATTAATTGAAATTTCACACTCTTCAGTGATTCTTTTTGTGGCTTTGCAAAGGGGACACACAATTTTAAAGCTTCATGTGAAAAAGCTTATGATGCAACATCATCTGGAGATGAAAGCATTTGAAGTCCAGATTTCAAATCCCATTGCAGCAGTATATTTACTTGTCAGATCTTGCTGCTTGTTAGTGTTGAAATGCATGTAATTTCCTGCAAGGGAGGGTTTTGGAATGTGAGACTGCAGCAGTAATGAAGAAAATTTGTACGGTGGTTGAGCTGATAGTGGGAGTGTGAGAGCTCTGCATTGTAAAGTCAACACAATGCCAGCATTAGTATTCAGATTAAATTTAGGCTGCCGTGAAGAGGCTGTCACGCAGTCAGTTTGTTGAGATAAAACTTAACTCTGTTCAGGAACCCTGTGAGCAGTTCTGTGGTATTTTAGAGGTGAAGTGCAAGTACTTCTTGTAGCACTGATGCTGTTCATCCTTGGCATGGGGTGCTCTCTTCTCTAACAGGAGAGTTTTTGGTTGCTGATCTCTGTCTATGCAGGCTCTGCCTGTGTATTCCAAAGATAACTGGCACTGTTTTAACTGATTTTGGTAGAATGATACAATTTTTATTTTTTTAAATCCTCTTAAAAAGGAATGAAGCAGAACACTATATAAAATCAGAGCTTTAAATAAATGGTATTTCACCTGCTAGCATTACTAACAGCTGTTGCATAGTTACAGCAGCACTTTTTGGGGTGCTTAGAGTTCCAGGTCATGGATCAGATCTCTGTTGTGCAGACAGTGCTAAGCCACAAACAAAGGAGCTTACAGTTCACCCTTGTAGTCTTCTGCATGTGAACGTGAGTGGCCGTGCTCCAGGGACTGGGTTTTTCCTTGGCATGGTGCTGTGCCCAAAGAAGGAACACTGTACTAGCTCAGCTAATGCAGTTATCCAATTTCCAGCATAACTGCATTACCCTTGTATGACTGCATCAGAACAGATACTCTATAACAAACATGAGCAGAGAGCAGTGTGCTCACATCTACCACAAAGGTGGCCTGGGCTGTAATTCAAGAAACAGTACAGGGTTGCTGGCAGGGAGGGTAGTAAAGGAAACGTGGAGACAATTCTGGGTCAGCAGCAGTCTCAGACAGCAGTCTAAACATTGCCTAGTATTTTGTGGTGTCGACATGGATTCTGTACTCATTTCCAAGCCTTCGTTTGGCATATTGCATGTTGGAGAGACAGGAATAACTCTTGGAAGTCACTTGATACTCTCTGCAATCCCCTGCTGCCTCTTTTTGATTTGGTGTCTTTGTGCATAAGCCTGCTCATGCAGCAGGCCCAAGCTTCAAAGGGAGCAGGAGGTGGAAAAAGGTGGGCTTATGTCTGCTCAGAGGGAATTCCTTCACAGCAGTGGCCACATGGTTTCTTAAGAATTGTTCTGCAGTAGGAAAATGGGAAATTTCCCCAAACAGAAAAGATGTACAGTTGCAATGATTTAACCAAGTATCTCAGCTGGAGCCCAGAGAGTTCTCATTTGGCCTCCACTGTGGGGAGATATTCTAGTAAGTGTAGGGAGATAGTGAAAAATAACAGTCTCTGACCAACAGGTAAGCTCATCATGATGTAGGCTCTCAAGTCCTCCTCCACCATCATTCACCAGAAATCCACAGCATGTGCTTTTAGTCTGGGGAAAGCACAGCTCACAGAAACTTTGCTGAGTGGTGAGGGGTGGTAAAATGAAAATGAAAATGCAGCCAGCTAAAAATAGTGTTCCTCTAATGCATTAGTGTTCTTTGAAAGTTCCTTCATGCTAGTGTGGAAAGAAGAACAAATGGACATAGCTCTGTTCTTTTGAAAAGGTTTGACAGAGTTTTTTTACAGGAGTTTGTAAGTAAACTTAGAAACTACAGAGCAATAAATGAAGTCTCACCATGGATTAAAAACAGACTAATACACATTAAAAAAAAAAATGAGTGCAGTAATAAACTGTCCACTCTAGGCAGGCAGATGAGCTCATGATGTGTTGTCCTGTGAGCTGAAACAATGGTAAATGTATTCAGAGGTTAAATAGCCAGTGGGCAAATACACTAATGACATATAGAGGAGTAAATGTAACCTGTCAGATAAGTAATTGAGTGACAAAGCAGATTAAGCATTTCCATTAAAATTGCGACCTATTTTTAAAATAGCTGAGCAGTCTGGAGAATTGCCTCTTCTCTAGTTTATATTTGTATATAAGCCAAATCCTCAGAAAGCAGAACACTTCCAGGCAAAGGGGCTGGTGGGTTTTTTGGCCAGTGAGGATGAATCAGTGTGTGCCCAATCTTCCTATAACCTGTCAAAACAGCAGGATTTTTCTAGTTCATTTCTTTTGAAAGGGTTTGGATCTGACCACACTAGGCAACCTTTTTTTAGCCTTCTTCAGAATCTCACAAGCTCTTGGGATGAGAAGCAGTAAACTGCACGAGCACAGGGCAGGAGACAGGAGTGGGAGAAAAACAAGTTATCTGGCAAATGGTTAGAATTCCTTCTGTATTAATATTCTAAATTTAACAGCAGGGCAATAGCTTTCTTCTTATTGACATGACAAGTTTACTGCCTGGCCAACATTGATTAATTTATAGAGAACAAATATTTTCCCATTGGCATCAGCGAGGTACAACTAGGGCCCTAAATACTTCTGTGTAGGATTGGGGCACCACATCAGATGTAATAAAGCTGGCATTTATATTCCAGGGAAGAATAGAACAGCAAGACACAGAGGATGCAACACAGTCAAAAGTCACACAGAATGGCTAGAAACAAGAAAAGAACAGAAAATAGAATTGAAGTAGCCTATTTTTGTAGATGTAGCAAATATTTTTGGAACAGCAGAACAACCATATAGTGTGAAAAAAAAAATGTAGAAAGAGAATTTAATATTAGTAACATTTTTTAAAAAAATAAAACCTTTTTTTAAAGCATATATAATACATACATATTAATATATAGGTCAGCAAGCATATTCAGTGACATTTAACATGTGGCTGTCTTTTTTAGTTGTTTGTGGTTCCATTCAGACTGGGGAGAAGGGGCAATCCCAACCATTCCAAGTAGGATGGTGACAGAGATTATCACTGCCAGGAATTCAAGACACCAGAGATGTTCTTCCCCTCCCTCCTGTGGGGCTGTCATGGCAGGAGGTACCTTTGGCCTCTGCCAGCACAGCACTTGCTTTGTTCCTGAGATAAAACTTGGGCCTGCAGAAATGTTTATGAGCCATTACTGACATAATGTGATCTAAATTAATCTTGTTTTATCTGTTCCAGTTAATGATACTTTAAAATTCAGTAGTCAGTAGAGAATTACTACGCTTTTAAGAATTTTCAATTTTCCAAATGCATAATTTACAGTTTGTAATTAAAAGAAAGGCACCTTTACTTTCTATGAAATAATTTTTTGGGCCTCCCAAGATATGAATTATACTGAAAGATTGCACGTCTTATAATTAACACTAATTTACATGCATACTAGTGCTCTGTGCCAGTGGAATCAGATCATTCATCCGTGTGTCTCAGAATCTTTACTGCTAAGAGGTAATTGAGAATTTTCTATAATATAGATAGAAGGGTGGAGTGAAAAGGTGTCTTTGTTCCATCTTTTTGCCTTACAGCCTTGCTGAATTGTGCTCTGTCATGAGCTGGTTCTGCAGGCACTTCATTCAGTGTTTTGGCCCCGTATACAGCCTTGACCCCCTAAGGTCATTCTTGCCATGGAAGATCACTTGTGCAATGAGAGACATAAAGTTGCAGGTATGTTGCATTTGCCCAAGCCACAAGGGTGGAACTAAACAGTTAACATGGGCTCCTTATGCAACAAGGCCAAGTTCTGTTGTTCCCAGAGTCCTCTCAACAGAAATGAGAACCCTTCTGACAATTTACAGATCTGAAACCTCTATATTCTATTATTACTTTTTTTTTTTCATGCCTTGCTGTAGTTCACCAAAAGTTTCATCTCCTGAATGGAGTCCAAAAGTTTTATTGACTTATCAAGCTCTTATAGGTCATGATGTCAAATGTATCCATCTTCTGTGAACACTCTCAATTGTCCTGGTTTCATCTAAGAGCTACTGTAGGAGATAATTCTTCTGGAAAGCACAAATGACTGTTCTAATAGCGGACGCACATTTCAGATTCCACGAAGGCTTAGCATCTGTCTAAGCAGCAAAGGTTTTCCCTTCCCTAAGAAGCTTGGACTGATGTCATCCTGCATGGAGCAGATGATTTGGCACTGAACTTCTCTGATGATTTTGCTATCTCAGGAGGTATAGGCCACTTTATTCACCAATTGGTCATTATTGTACTGTCTTTTTTTATTCCAGCACAGAAAAAAATGTGGAGAAAAATTATGAGATATTTTCTTTTGCTAGCTTTTCCTTTAATTTCAGAATATAATGTTACTGAATTTTTGGCATCCTACATCCTATGACATTCCTTAGGCTAAGGATACCGAGTAGGTCAGTCCCACAGACAGAAGAATTACTATTCTTTGTCATTGGTTATAGTTCTGTTGGAGACATTGAAATTTTCCTTCAGCTTCAGAACCTTCTTTATTTTGACTTTTAGACCCATATTTATTCCAGAACGTATTTCCTATGACAGACTGTAATTTTATTTTTTTATTATTTCTTTATATTTTTTTATATAATTTGGCTGGGTAATTGGCAGAAAGTTCACTCATGAGAAGTAAATTACTAATAACTCCTATTAATTTCTTTCTCTTCCTTGTTGTGAATCTTGTCTTGTTTAGTGATTTGTATATCACAACTTTTAGAACACTCACCTGACTTTAAAACTCAAAAGTTCAGCATGCTGTAGTGTAATATGACTTGTAACTTATCTTCACATATCAACAGATATGCTTTTCACAGATCACATCACTTTTGTTACTTATGAGGTCTACTATGTGATTTTTTAAATGAATAAAAGACTTTCTTTGTTTATTATTGAGGTTAACTTTTGCCAGCATCACTGAATTGGATAGAAAGGGAGACCACTTCCTAGTTTTTATGCCAATATAAAATTACTTCACATCTCTGCTAATGTGGCTGAGAGATTTTGGCCCTTCTCTGTGGCAGGAACATATCATCCTGTCCTAATGAGAAGACTCAGCTCACAGGTATGAAGGTGTCTTTGTGCATTAGTGGACACACACACATGCAAATACAGTGTCTTCTGGCAAAGGAACGTTGTGGCATATTAGCCATCCAACCCTGTTCCATCTTGCTTTCAGCTGAAGTTGCTTGTGACAGCAGAGTCAAAAAGTCTTCCAGAGTCAGCAGGTGTCAGCTGAAGTGGTGTTAGAGAAAAATTAAGATGTTGGAAGAAAAGTAGAATGTGAAATCAGATTATGGAATTAACTACAGTAACAATGGAGGAGACAAATAGGTGACATAGGGACCATGAGAACAATGCAGCTACCACCAAAGTGAGTCCACCTTGTGGTATCAATTCCCATGGCTGATTGAACTTGACCAAACTAGACTAGATATGGAGAATGAGAGTTTATAGACTAAGACATAGAACTTGACCATTTTAATGTTTTTTGGAGAAAAAAAAATACATTAAATAAGATGAAGACATTGAGCATTCTTCAGGCAATAGCTGGAGGGTATGACTCTTCCTGGGCTGCCTAGAGATTCTGAAAGCTGACTTACTACTGGGAGGCCAGGTCCTTTATGCAGCTTTTAAAAACTATGGATTTCTTTAGACTGTGATGAAGAAAACAGAAAAACAGAGCTCTGACCTCCCCCTCTGTTTTATCCTGCACTTTAGCCTCCTTGATATCTCATTTCACTTCCAGCCCCACCACTTCCCAACAACATCAGCTGAGGCCAGAACTCCTTTACCACAGAGACCAAATTTATAAATCTTGCATGGCTTCCAAAGCACTCACACATCAAAGCTTTCATAGACTGGAATTCAGCTTCATGTCTGAGAGACACAGAGCCCTCACCCTCATCAGAAGGGAAGGGACCCCATAAGTCAAGCACAGACTTCTGCTAAAAATTCCATAAGCCCACTGAAGAAAACATGGTCTTTACATTAGGCTAGATTCAGTCACAAGCTAAAGGACAGGATTCTGCCAGGATAGTTGCAGTCCCAAGTCTGAGTCTTCAGTGACCTTGCATTTAATTTTGACTGCTCTCATTATGTTGTTCAGCACTTTGGCAAGGAGATGAGAACATTCTACAGATCCATCTTGTCCTAACTGATACACAGAGCACACAGGTGGTCAGATGTACAGCTCTTCTCAGTCAGTAACTGGTACAAAGTCACCTCAGTTTAAGATCTGGCCCATAGCATTTGGGCTAATATCTTTTACTATATCCATTTCCTGGGAATAACTACAGCTCACTGAACAGTTTTAAAACATCTATAAACCTGAGGAGTGTAGCAGCTGCAGTGATGGCTTCAATAAAAAATATATTCAGTGCCAGATTATGAATCCAGTCATGCTAGTATAAAGCCAGAGTAATTCTGTTGATGTCATTGGAGTTACTGTGGCATTACATTTGCATGACACAGATCAAACCTTGGCTCACAAGTGGCACTATATTGCTTTGAAATTCATATGGATTCCCTTTTCTTTGGCTGTTCTCTTTATATCATATTTGTTTGGTTTGTCTTAAGAAAATAATTCAGGATTTATCCACAGCTCTCCTGTACTTTTTTTGGTGTGAAGTCAGTTGTAGAAGGGTTTGTTTTGTTCTGAAAACAAAAGGAAATGGCAAACAAGCTGCCATTCTTTCTGTTTTATGAGCTAGCAGCCAAGAACCCCCATTCTTTGTATTTCTGAAGGGTTTTTAAAATTTTATCTTTTTCAAGCTGAAAGGTATTGCAAAGTGAACATTGTTTTGTCTGTTTTCATCCTAGCAAGAAGAACCTGGGGGCTGTGCAAGCTATTCTTTGCAGACAGGTTAAATGCTGGGGGCCTGCAAGACTGGAGCCTTTCAACTCCTGTAGCTGTCAGAAGTAATTCTGGCCAGAGACATCGCAGCTTTGTATTCAGCATAATTAAAGCAACCACTTGGAATTGTTTGTATGTAAGGAACAAAACAATAGGCATTGAGACTTTATTATTGAAAGCAGCTGCAGGAGAGGAAGTCCTGTAGCCAGGGGTTAGTTAGTAAATCCTGCTCAGGACATTTTAGTACTGCAATTCACATTCTCATGATCCTTTCTGTGAGTCTGGAAGCTATTTTTGCACTGTCTTCTACCTTTTCTGTCCCATTCTTTCCTCAAGTATTTAATCTGTGAATCAAAATTTGGAAATATTGGAAGACTCACTGTGATCCCACATCTATCTGTGAGACTATAGCAGGTTGTATATACTGCCCCTGTAAATTTGGTGAGCTGAGCATTTTAAAACCAGGTAGAGGAAGCTATAGGTGAAATTCATTGTGGAAACTCTGGCTAACTTCAGTGGGATTGGATGTACCTATTTCAGTGGGCTGCAGCTGTTCATGGTGAAATCTTTCCTGGCTGGGACACTGCTCCACCAACTAGAGTTTCATGTTGCTTCCTCTGAGCTGTTGGGAGCAAGGAGAAGGGGAGAGTGGGTCAGGCAGCACACCAGAACCGCAAATGTAGAATGTCAGTGGGGAACAGCAGATTCCCCTAGAGATCTTCATGTGGAAATACATGCTATTTAACTTCAGTGCCTTTGCCTTTCCACTCACTGCACAAAGTCTACACACCCCTCCCCTGTTAAAATTGCATTGCTTGATATGCTTCTCCAACAGACACCTCCATTGTGCTTAAATCCAGTATCTGGATGAGTGGAAAGGATGGGGAGCCAGAAGGAAACATTAAGTGTCTCCATATCCTTGATACCCACACTGCAGAACCTCCTTCTGAGGAAACTTCAGGGCAACATGAAATGTCAGTTCCCAACTTCAGCAGAGCAATTACAGCACTTCTCAGGGCACTTCATCAGAAAGTTGATGGCTTTACTCAGCCTCTGTGCTCTGGAGTGTCTCCTAATGACAAGATAATAGGATAACCTGGGTGAAAAAACTGTGCCTTTTGAAATTTTGGCTGTGTGTATACTGCTAATTAAAAGGTGAGGGACTGGTCCCTGGCCCTGAGACCAATACTGTTTTGTATGCCTTATAGCAGATAAGACTTGGAGGAAACTAGTCAGAATTTGGGGTAGTTTCCAACCAAATACTAATTCACCTAGTGTTTATGCTCAAACCATTAAGCAAGCCAGGAAATATTACAGGGGTCTGTTTATCATAGAATCATAGAATCCTTCAGGTTGGAAGAGACCTTTACGATCATCAAGTCCAACCATTAAGCCAACACTACTAAGTCCTCTGCTAAAACAGATCAGAATCTGTCAGAGCTGGAAGGGACCACAAGGATCACTCAGTTCCAACCCCTCTGCCATGAGCAGGGACACCTCCCACTAGATCAGGCTGCCCAGAGCCTCCTCCAGCCTGGCCTTAAAGACCCCCAGGGATGGGGCCTCCACCACCTCCCTGGGCAACCCATTCCAGGGTCTCACCACTCTCATGGGGAAGAACTTCTTCCTCATGTCCAGCCTGAATCTGCCCACTGCCAGCTTTGCCCCATTCCCCCTAGTACTGTCAGTACCCGATATCCTAAAAAGTCCCTCCCCAGCTTTCTTGTAGGCCCCCCTAAGATACTGGAAGGCCACAATAAGGTCACCTCGGAGCCTTCTCTTCTCCAGACTGAACAGCCCCCACTCTCTCAGTCTGTCCTCGTAGGAGAGCTGCTCCAGCCCTCGGATCATTCTCGTGGCCCTTCTCTGGACCTTGTTCCAGCGGGTTCACGTCCCTCTTGTATGGGTTTTATCTGCCTATGCTGCTGTTTTGTTTCTTTGGCTGCCTTTTCTGAACTGAATTCTCTTAATGCACTCTGTAAGCATCTGTGGCAGCACAGAAGAAGCTGGAGGAGGGAAAGATGCTTCTGGCAGTTTAGAATGGCTCCTGCAAGCTGGGCAGCTGTGTTGTGTCTAAATGGATGTGATGTTTTAATGATGGTCTAAACTATTGTGAAATCAGGTTATTGACTTCTGTTTCAGGACCTGGTGATTCTTCCACACCTGCTTTGATGTTTCATTTTCTCTGTGTCTTTTTCCAGGCTCTGCAGTTAAAAGAAAGTGGTGATAGTGGTGGGGAAAGGAGAAGCTTGTTAAAATGATCTTAAATCAAAAGCAAAGAAATTAACCATTACAATGCCAAAACTTCAGCTGGTAAACTGCAAAACTAGTAACAAAATTAAGTACACCATTATGTCTGGCTAAGATTGTGCAACTTACTCTAGTTTGTTATTCAGATGCCTTGTTTACAGTGTTGAAGTTTTAATGAGAACACATTTATTTTAGTTCCATCTCTTCTGCTCTCTTGTCCTCGGGAGGAAATATGAGGCAAGGAGCTTCCATTTCCCCTCTGTGGCACATGTCCCATGGGTTAAGCAGGAGAGTTACGAAGCGGGAGCTTCCCCCCCCCAGCTGAATTGGCAGGACTCAATATAATCATTTAAGCATGAACCAGACTGGTTTTCTCTCCACTTACATAAATCCATAATACTTAAATCCATAGTCCTTCACTGTTGAATTACTGCCAGTGATTTCCAAATACAAGCTCTTTATTAAATAAACAGGGATGAGATGACATGCGTTAGAGTGCAGATGACCAGTGCTACTACTGATTGCTTCTATCTGAAAAACACAGATTTGTAAGAGGATGTTGGGCACATGCAAGAAAGGATTACCAGGCACAGATGGCAGTGTTCACTTATAGCAATAGAGCAAGCATGTAATGGTATTAACAAGTGAAGGGTCTGGTTTTGTACATGAGGAGAGTGAAACCCATCCTATGGAGACGCAGGAGAGTCACTGAAATGAGCAACTGGCAACATTTTCCTGCCTAGTTCATTGTCAGCTGCCTTAGTGAAGACACTTGAATTGTTCTCACGTGGACTGGCATTTTAACCCATCTTTTGTCACTGCCTTGAGCCCAGGCTGGGAAGGAGAACGAGGAGTAAAAGAGTATAACATCATGTGGGCAAGATATGTCACAAGTCCATCTGCATTGCCCACACTCTACCATCATTTCATGTGCCAGGGTTTACATGAAGACCAGTGTGTTTCACGGAGATAATTTTAAGAGCTAGACAGGCTGCCAGTCACACTTTTCCACAGCATCATCTTTACTCCAAAGCAACAGGTGAAAGTATTGAGATGTGATACATCAGTGATGCCTTCAAAAAGACTTCTCCATGGGGGATGCACTCATGTTGGATTCCCTATTAAATAAAACCTAAGCAACTTAATTATACCCTCTTCAGACCCTTTTATCAACTCTATCTTTACTCAGGATCCTTAGAGAAACTGTAAGATCTGTGAGGATTAAAAAGAGTAAGAACTTTCCATGTCTGTTAACCCAAAATGGAAAGCATGGGGATTAAGGTAGCCCTAATGTTTATTTCCAAGCACATAATTTGAACACACTGACTGTTCAGACTCACAATGTGTAAGCAATTTATTCTGACTTGCTTATAACAAGATACCATGGCTGATGCTCTGCTACAGAAAAATACCTGTTGACTGGTTAATTCCAGTGCAAGTGCTACGGCTGCGTGTTCAGGTGATTACAGCTCTTTTGTTTGCATGATATGAATCATAAAGCCTGGTACTGGTTTGCATTCAGGAAATTATCTGAGTTTTTGGAAAAAAGAATTGTTGAAACCACATTTTTCTCTGAAAATGCCATAGATAATTGAATTTTTTTAGGAATTCTCATTACAACAGTCAGCTCACTGAGCTGTGGTCAGTGTGTGTTTTCTTGACTATCTGGTTATTTGCTTTTTTTCACAGTTTACTTTTTTGTTTGTTTCTTTGTTATTAAACAGAAAGTTATATATTGAAAATTATTTCACATGATGTTTCTGTTCCCATCAGTCCCTGAACTGTAAAATGATGTCATGTACTGTTTTGTTCACCTAACTACATCTACATCTAAAAATGATTCAGTCTTCAGTGGCCAGAGGCTCATCTTATTATTTTCTTCCCCTTAAATAACTCTTTAAATAAAACATTGAAAATGAAATGTGGTTCGTTGGTTGTTGACTTTTTTTTTATAAACTGTTATCTTTCTGAACATAATTCACTTCTCCAAGGTTGAAATTCTGTGTGTAAATATTAGCTCGATTAATGGAAATTGTAGGCATAAAACCTTAAGCATAGTGCTGTAAATCTTTCCTCTTTGTTCCCATGTATAGGCCCTTCTTAGTACCTCAGGCTCTTGGGGTTATGATTTAGCTATAATGCAGCTTACATAAATATGTATTTTTTTTCAAGGTCTCTGGAGAAGGGAGAAGGAAATACTAAATCTGCAAGAACTTCAGTTTAATACTTTTGATTTTATGCTTTCTATTTGTATAATTATGTCACTTTCATAATGGCATAAAGTAGCACTAGCATTAAATCCAGCATAATCCAATTGTTTTTTCACTCTCTCAGGCATGTCTTATTCTTAGGTAAGAGAAAATCACCAAGTGTGATTATTTTATGGATTCACAGGTATGTTTGGTACCATAAATAAGCTGTTGTGATATTTCCCTTTGTTTTCTGATGTAGCTGTTACTGAGAGGCTGTCTTACTCCTGCAATATGGAAGGAGATAATAGTTTTAAAAGGTTATTTCATAAACTATGAAAGGGGTGTTGTTAAAAGCAAGTTTGGCAGTGTATCAAAACAGTTTGCAGAGTCAGTCTTCTTCAGGGGAATTTTCTTCTGCCTTCACTTAGGGTGACACCTCCTGAGCAGCACCAGCATTCTCAGGGATGCTCAGATGTGTCTCTAAGGCAGGTTTTATTACTTAACCCCCTTTCCAGTGCTAGCTTCATGTCAGGAAGGGCAGGTTGTGATGGTGACGTCAGATTGGTTTATTACTCATAGCTGTTGCCAACATATGTTGTAAAAATTCTCCTCAGATGTCGGATGAATTGGGCAAGACAAGAATTTTGTGTCACATCCGCATCTGAGGAGAGTAAGCTGTAACCAGCACAACAACACAGCTTCTAGAGGTAACGTCTCCTCTCCACCAGCACATTTTCAATTGCTGTGAAGTTAATTTTCTTTCTCCATTAGGACTAGGAGAAGAAGGGTGCTTTTGTTATTTTTCAGGCCCTAAATTGACTTCTTTTCTCCTTTGCTGTGAGATGGGCATCATTCCTTCCCTATACTGTGTTTACTCAGAGACTTGCAAAGGGTTCAGATGTGTTGTAGTGCTACACCTCCAAATGTCTGGGGGCAGCAGACTGTATCATTGCAGTCTGAGCAAGTGAGCAAGAAGAGATCTGTCTGTGAAGGCAACAAGAACAGGTAGAGGGGAATCTTATGGCCAGTTGTGGCTGAGTAGGTCAAGGTAGTGCAGCCACCATGGAAGCAAAACAGAAGTCCAAAAACATAGCACTGATGATTAAGACAAAGTGGTTAGTATTTATTTTAACACTCAGGTATCCAGTGTTCCAAGTTGCCTGAAGAAGTTTTGCCTTCATTACAGAAGTATTGGTGCAATTATTTTTTATGTCAGGACAGAGTGTCAGTGTGTAGCTCGGATCTCCAAGGTTCAGCACCTTCTCTAGCCTGAAGGGCCACAAAGTTCTCCCATTGCATCTGACCCTGCTGCTGGGTCGTACTCCAGACTCTGGGACTAAGGATCAGGCTGCACACTCCAGCTTTCTCTGAGGATACCCAGAGAGCACCACCATCTCCCCTCCAGAGTTAGCTTCACCTTCATTTTCCCTTCCAAAGCTGCTGGGCCTTTGCAGATGGGCTTTTCTCCCTGCCTGTCCCTGCAGTGCTGGGAGCATTATCGGCTATTGGCAACTCATGAAGCTGCCCTTAAGGGTTAATTTCCTAGATTAAGTGAACAAGTCCCTGCATCAGGTTTTCTAAAAGCAGCTGTGGCTTTTTCTGAGTGAGCACTGACTCGGTTTCACAAATCCCATCCTTCCCTTCTAGTTTTTCCTTCCTGCTTCTCTTCTGCACATAACCAGCTCCCTGGCAGGACCTGCAGCAGGAGGGAAATGCAGAAAGGCAAGTATTGACCTTAGGCTGCGGTGCCTGGTGGCTCTAGGAAGGTGGAAGAGATGCAAGATGCGGCTCTGCTGCCTCTCAACCCTCTCCAGGGATGGTGATAAGGCCAGTAGGATGTGCTGCAGGAATTGGGAGGCTGTGGGAATGTTTCACCGTGCTATGGTAATATTAATACAACATTATGAGGCATCCCTAAATGGCTGATTAACTGTCAAGTTGTGATGCTGTGCCCATACATGATGGTATCTGGGAAAAATGCAGTGAGGCCAATTAATTAAATTACTAACCTGTAGTTTCTCTACATGTCTTTGCTTTTTCATCCTCCCTTCTTTTTCCTCTCTTTTTTTTTTTTCCTCCTTTTCATTTCCTTCCTTGCCCTTCATTTTCCCCTTTTGTTATTTATAAAATTCTCTTTTATCATTTTCTTCCCATCTAGCTTCTTTCATTTCTCCTTTCTCCTAGCCCCTCTGTGCCCCATATTGCATTTCTCTTTCTGCTAATCAGTCTTTCCCCAGATCCTGACACCTCATGGGAACCATCATTCAAGGGCTTTAAGGCTGATTTTACTCTTTTTTTCTCTCTTTTCTTTTCTTATCTGCCTCGCAGGGGTAGAGACTGTTAGTCTGACTGGCGGAGTGCTCCTGTTGTGAATGCTGCTGCTGGTGGAAAAATGAACTTGCTGAAGGTCCCTAAAGGGACCCTACTAAGGTCCAGATGAATATTTGTGGTGTTTCACACACAGATTAAGTGCTTCACAGAAAAGCTATTTCTGTGCAGTCACACTGCAAGGTTTGTGCATAATGAGGGAATGATGGTGCAAGAGGCACAGAGAGAGAGAAGAATTAAGCAGGCTTTCCCAAGGTATCAACACAAAACCACTCAGCTAACCAAGGGAAGGAAAGCACTGCCATCTCTTTCATAGGTATTAGAAATAAAATGTTCCTAGACTTGTTGATTTGGATTTTCAGCTATGGTAGGTGAGCTGCTAAGTCATTTGCTGGCAATAATTAATGCAAGACTTAAGATAATCTTGTTTCTGGAGAAGCCAGGCTCCATTTTTTTCTTTCCAGCTGTCATCAGGGAGGGCTTGGTGCCACCAGGACACATCTCTAAGGCAACCATGTAATTCCCATGCTCCCACCAGCTTTTCCATGGTGTGGCCCATGTACACAGGGCTCTGAAGGGGCTGAGGAGACCTCAGCAGAGCTGCTCTTTGCTCAGCAGGTCGAGCTCGGTGAGAGTCCCTGCACAGCTCAGGGCAGCCTGCTCCTGTGGCTGCTCCTGCAGGTGCAAGTGCTCAGGGGCAGAAGGAAAGAATGGCCATTTTTTAAAATCAGAAATTACTCAATATTTCTGGGAGCTCTCTGATGACACCTTCTTCTGGAGGACTCCCTGTCAAAAGCGAGCTTATCACCAATTCAGTTTATTCTCTATTAGGATGAACTACAGAGCAGCTGAGTAAAGTTGACATCATTGAGTATTACTCGAAGGATGAAATTATTCAGAATTATAAAACCTATTTTCCTCCAGAACAATTTCCTTCTAAATTCAAAGATGAATTGAAGGCACTCTTAACACAGCAGAAGCTGCCATGCTACAGCATGAGCTCCTGCTGTAGGTGCTTGAGCCAGAGGCCCCTCCACCAGGTGTCTGTGGTACCAGGTGCCTTGGGCAGAGATGCTGCAAGATCTCAGCATTCCTCAAAGTGTGGGGCACAGCCTGCATGAGGCTCACATCCCACAGAAACAGTCAGATGCTTCACAGTGTTCAGGAAGTTAATAACCACTTAAAAAGTTAGAAGTCTTTAACGGCTTTTAAACTCAAATTTAATTTCACTTTCAATCAAGTTGTGTCAAATATAGCTTAAGATTAGGTGACAGGTAGTCAGGCTGAAGCGCTCCTCTGTATCTCTTCTGTTTGCTTTCCTGACAGCCCCAGATGAATAGACTTTTTTTAAAAAATTTTGCATAAAGTTAGGGGTGAGTGGGCTCAGAAGAAAATATCTGCGTCCCCCAAAGCCATCATTATGCAAGCAAGTGAACAACACCAATGGAAAATGCCATTGTGTGACATTTGCAGCACTAAATATCCAGTTTTGGTTTGTGCAGAAAAGTATTCCTTTTTCCTGATGAATAGCTTGATTTCCAAGTTATTTTATGGCTTTCCCTGTGACTAGAGAAAGGATGCTGGAGATGACAGAGAAACTGCAAAGCCTTTGAGGTCCAGGGTGGCATATATAAATCATATATTTGAACCTGAGTCAATCCTCTAGATTTTCCCCCAGACTTGATTGGTGGTTGTCTCTGTCCGATCCTCAAAGATCTCTCTTCTTCTGGCACATTATTTTATATGGTTTTCAGTATGTTGTACTAAAAGCATTTAATGGAGTGTAGAGTGTGGGTACTGCTGGGGTTGCTGACCAGGCTGGTCTCTTCCTCCAGCCTCCCCCACAAAAGGTTACTTTCTTACAGGAACCTTATAGAAAATTTATTTTGATAGTGCCTTGCAGAAATAGACTTTTAAATTTTTGAGAGTCCAAGCCGTTGCTCACGCTCTTGGAGCTACCATTTTAAAACAAAAGATGCTATGTCTTAATTCCAGGTGGGATTTAATCATAGCCCCTGACACATCTTTTTTACTCCTGTTCCAGAGGAGAGACTGCTTTATGCACAACTCGTGATGCTTTTTAGTGGGGTTTTTTTTTTTGCATTGAAAGAGTATTTTACTATGTGGTTTCTCTTGCTAGGCATTTTGTATGCACCTCCTGTCTTTGCCTGGTAATTAAGTGTCTCAAGCTGGCAGCAGCTCCCAGGCTGTCCGTCTGCCTAAGTGAGCTGTCCTAAGCCTAAGCCTAAAGTTAAACAGAAACAGCTCTGTTGTCTTCACTGCTTTGATCTTACATCATTTCACCAGTTATTATTTCCTCTTGTCAAACTAAGCAATAGCAAAGCTTTGAAATTATGTTGTGGCTTTTCCAAAGAACAATTTCCTCCCCTACTCTCACCTCCCTCTGCCTTTCTCTGTATATTTGATAGTACATCAGCTTCCTCTTGAAATGATCCCCAGTAGAGCACTTCAGCTGTTTCAAACAGGGGTTTTCTGAAGGTATTTTTTTAAAACTAGCTTCTACAGCAGAGTTTCGTTATAATGAAGAACAATAAAAAAATAAAATAAATCCTTCTGCCTTGGAGAGCCAGTCTTGTCCAAGGTAATGCGTGTGGTGAACTCTGTGCCTGGAGTATCCCCTCTGGATTCAGTGAGTGGTGGTGTTTGCACACACAGAGTTAAGCACTTCTGTAAGTGCTTGCAAGGTGATGGCTTTAAATCTCACTAGAAGCAGAAAAGTTATCCATTGCAGTGCAGGAGAGACTAAACCAGGGCAATTCACATTTTATTATTATCTGAGTTTCTAAAGTGGCTGTTATTTAGGAACACATATAATGAAGAGAACAGCCATGATCTTCCAAGGAATTTCTTCACTCTACTCCAGTACTTGTCATCACTTTGATCTAGGCAGGATATTCAGGAAACTTGCGGTCTGGGCAATTTCCCAGTGATGATGAGTGAATACATAAAATGATAGAACACACCAAGGGCTGCAGGATTCAATCCTAGCACAGATTTTTAGATTAATAAATGACATAGCCAAAACCTCTCCAGAGTTATTTTCTTGATGTTACTGCAGGATCAAACTTGGGCTTAGCCTGCCTCAGTGTTTGTCTTTATGCAATTGCACAGGAAATCACAGTGCAATAGTCTTTTGAGTTGATGGGATTTTAAATGCTTATGGGTTTGAAAATAAGGACCAGATAAAGACTGCAGCAGGCATCAGATTAATAGGCAGCCTACAATGCAAAGATCTGGGGTGAAGTCTGTCACTGATACCTTTGCCTCACAGAAGCAGCTATTCTGCATGGAGTTGTTTGCCTCATGTGAGTGGAGCCAGAGCAGCCTATCTTGGTGCCCCAAATCTTCAATAAGTTAATGGAAAACCTGTCATAGTCAGCATGTGTTCAACCAAGTTCATAACTTCTACAGCCTTTCTGTACAAAGCTTCATGGTGAACTGAGCAATGACTTAGGGTGCAGTAGGCAATTCACAATATCACAGGGTTTTCCTGGGTGCCCTGCCAATACCAGTGCACCACACCAACCCACAACAGCTGGGGAAAAAAAGCATGCTTGGAAAACTGGGAAGATTTTTGTTTACAGTAACACAGTGTCCATGAATTGTGCAGTGGGAAAGGAAGTGTGGAACTTTCTGGGTGCAGACTAATCCAGAGGAGAAATGGCACCTCTCAGAGCTTTTGTTTCAGACTCTGAGCATCTTTTAGTATTATCATTTTCAGTTACTGTTTTTTAAGCTGTGTCTGTAAACAAAGGACTTCTTAGAAAATATCTTTTTCAAGGGTAGACTGAAAAAAGATGGAAGACTTTATGAAGCAAAAGTTAACAGCTTCCAAAGTATAACATAAGCAAGTTAATAAATGCTGAATGGTAAGACATAAAATTCCTTTCAAATTTATATAAAAAAACAATATATTGTATAAAATCATAGAATAGATAACTTTTTTTTCCTTTAATTGCCTCAGTAATTTCTCTTTAATGGCAACAGATTTTGGAAATACTATTTCCTAAATAAACAGTGTCATACTGCTTAACTTAACGAAATGTACTTTGGTAACAAGAGTTTGGAGAATCAAACTTGGGAATCAAACTGGAGAAACAAAATGGGCAGACTATCAAATTTACCTCACAATTTGTCCTACCATTCATGAATGTGAAGAAAATTTGACTTTTCCCAGAATCCAGTAGGTACACTAAAATGAAGCACTAAACTGAAGCTGAATCTGTTAAGATCCTTAGTGGATGTTAATGTTGTATACTGGTATGATGATTCTGGGATTTGAAATTTTGTTTAGCTCATGTAACATATATTGTGTCTGACCAGTTTGAAGAAAGTATCATTACACTATCCTGGGTGCTCTGGGGAACAATGTGTGACAGTTTTTATTTCCCCAAAGGTCTGAGAATGTCTAAATGATACAAGGGAAGCCTCTGTACAGGCTTTGGCACCAGCTCCAAAGTGGATACATGCTGGTTGCCCAGGTGAGATCTGGATATTAACTCATCATTTCTACATGTTAAGGCTAGACTTCCAAAAAGCTCTTTAGACCTGTGATCATTTCCAGCAACACATATGTATAGACTCCCCACTATAAGATGGGAATGTTTGTGGAAGAGAAAAATTATTGAGGGTTGGGCTAATCAGACCAATGTTTTGGGTGTCATTCAAACTTTACCATGTACTTTTCCAAGTTTATCATCGTCTAAATGCTGGGAACTCTATTGCTACCAGATCTTGGCAGATTTTACAGTGTTTTCGATATGAACAAATAAAACCCATGGAAACACCTAGCACACTGAATTCTTACCAATGTCACACACTGGACTTCGCTAATGCTGTCATTTAAGCTCAGGCTTTGTTCCTGGGCTTTGGCACACAGAAGCTGCTGGCGTGCTGTTGTGGTGCCTGTGGCCAGAGATGAGTTTTGTGTGAAACACTATTGCCAAGGGTGATGCCACAGTGCTGGAGAGGAGTCTACCTGCAGGGCTCTGCCCCTCCATCCCTGGAAAGCAGCCTCGGCTGTTGGATTAGAGGAAATGGATTTGGTAGCTGTTGTTTGGCTTATACTGGAGCTTTTCTCTCCAAAATGAAAACCAGAAAAAGTCCTGAGTTCTTTTCCAGGTAGTCCTCTTTCTGCTCTTTCTCCTTGGAAAACAGAGTCTAATATTAGCCAAGTGCTGACGCTGTTACACAGCACCTCTTTTCGGGTGGTGCCTGTCTGGCATAGGAAGGCCTGAAAGAGCTCCAGCTTTTCTCTGGATATCATTTCTTCCTTCCTGGGAGATGGGATCAGCTTTTAATATTAGACAAGAAGTTAGGAGCAGAATTCTACCTGCAGCTGAGCCATAACTCATCTCCCATTCAAATGGCAACGGATTGATGGGCCTGAGAGGCTGAACATCTTGCTGAACAGAGGGACCCTCACAGGTCCTGCGGCATGGCTGGAACCTAAATATAGGGCCTTAAATAGTTGGAAGGCTCAAAAAAAACTACTTTTTTTTTTTTTAATGAATTTGAGTGAAAATCTGGGCTCTGACCCAAGCTTAAAATTTGATGTAAGCTTAGCCATAAAGAGAATGTGGTCTAAGGTCTTCACAAGGTGTCATGCTGGCCTGCTGCACTACATCCTTGATCTTAATCTGAGCTATGACTTTTATGATGCCAGTGAGAAGCTTTTGAAATTAATAATCTACTTTAAAATCCTCTTTGTGTTAAGATCCAGATAATTCTGCAAACAATTATCAAAAATGTAGATAAACTCTATTTTGCTGCTGACATTAAAATTGTTCTTATCTAAAGAGGTCTGCCTTTATCTCAACGCAAGATGTTATTTCAGTTTGGGAAGATGTAAATTTGCCTTTGGCAGGCTCCATTATGAAAAGAAAACTGCTCGGAGATACCAGAAAAAGAAACACCACTGTTGTCATGGTGACAGCAATTAGCAACAGTTAAAACAACAAACAGTGGATTTAATGGCTTGATCTAATAGTGACTTAATTACTGAGCGGTCTAGTTTGTCTATCAGCATTTCAATACACAGGAATAATTCAGTGCTGTGCTCCCACTACATGATGCTTTCACTTAGCATTTTGAGTCTATTACAAGCCGAACTGCAGTATCACCAGTACCATAAATATTTTTGATTCCATATGTGGTGGGAAAGCCAAGGTAAATACTCTCTAGCAATCCCAGATGAACACCTCCTGTCATGCAGCAGAGAGCCTGCTAGACAGAAAGGAGCAGTCTGTACATATACTATGATGGTAAAAAAATAACCTGAATTCTACTGCAATTGTCTCTCTCTCCTTTAAAATGGGTTGAGAATTTCAAGTTATTAGGCCAGTTAAGGCCTATGTCAGGAATACATTTTCTTTTGCATAGACACCAAATGGCCACCTTTCTTTCTCCTTCTCATTTTTTCAGGGTGCAGAAATGACAAATACTTTCACATCAGTTTTCAAGTCTATAAATTGGGTTGCGACTACTGTTTCCCACTGGTAGAGTTAGCACGAGGTGAAGGCCATGAAGTAATGGTGTGCCATAACTTGTGTCTGCCTTACCAAAGTGAGTGCTTTGACACTGTCCTGTCCATCACTGGTAAGTTCTGTGTGCTCCTGGTGCCTGCAGGACAGACCTTTAAAGAGCCTAAACCAATTAAGCTGGCATCACGGTCTTTTCTAGGTGGTTTTTTTTTTCAGGGGCCAACAGAATATTTTGGGTTGTGTAGATGAGATAAATCTGCATTAGCACATGTATACTATTGCAAACTCAGTGGAAAACTGCAACACCGGTAAGTCACACAGATCTGAGCTGAGTTTTATTCTAGTCCAAGCATAACTAAACCACAGTGTGCAAAACAGGAGAGAAGAGCCTTTTTTGTGCCTTATCATATGTCAGAAATTGGAAATGTTTGCTCTGTCAGGAAGAAGATAAAACAGAACTTGCTTAGCAATTTTTGAAACTCAGTATTAAATCCTTCTACACCTTTCCAAACACTGTTTTTCACTCCCATACTCCATGATTTGTCAGCCAACACAATCATTTTTGTGTTTATGAAGAAGGATGACCGTGGGACAGATTCTCCTGGAAACTGTGCTAAGGCATACAAAAAATAAGGAGGTGATGGGTCATTGACAAGGTAGTCAAGTTGTAACCAGAAGACAGTTCAGACTATAAAAAGTAAATAATGCTTTCAAGAATATTTAGGTAAATTAGGTTACACAAATTGTCAGAATATCATGAAATTAATCTTAAACTACTGTGAACTAACAGATAAACTTTAAGATCTCCAGAAAGTGAGGAAAAGCAAACATACTTGTTTCCAAAAGAGAGAGAAAGGACCTCAAGAGGAAGCCAGCCTAACTTAGATTTATGCAAGGATACTAGAATAAATAATATAAATGCTCTAATTTAAATAGAATAAATTATTTAAACCTACAGAATACTAATGCAATAGGAAACAGCCAACATGTATATGTCAGGAGCAAGCCAATCTGCTTTCTGCTTTTGAAAGGGTAATCATCCCAATAGACAGGGTAGCAGGAGACATGATATATCTTGACTCTCATGTCATTGTTGCAAGTAAAATAAGTAAACAAGAGCTAAGAATATGGAAAAATAGCCATTCTCAAAATGGATCAGTGGTTCACTATCCAATCAGGACACATTTCAAAGTGGTTACTTTTGGGACTCACCCTACATCTGCTTCTATGCAAAATTTTAATTAATACCTTTGATGACGGGCTGGAGAGCACACTGAACAATTGGTGAATGGCTCCTATGTAAGAAGAGCTGGAATTATTTTGGAAGATGGAATTAGATGTCCACATGATGAAGAATTGTCTGAAATAAACACAAAGAGATACAGAAAACACTGAGAGGGACATATCATGCTCAGGGAATGAAGGTTCAATGAACAAAGCGAGATATAATGACCAGGCAAGATGGACCATGGCTGAATATGTGTGAGCAGTGTTATGCTGTCACAAAAGCAAGCAAATACCTGTCTGCCATATGGTGACAGAGCGACGTGGAAGGCAGAGGAATGAGTCCCCACTTGCACTTGGCACTTTTGAGATCCCACGTGGTATGTCCTATCTGCTGTTGGGGACCATGCCTACAAAGTTTGCAGTCAATACTGAGACATTTTAAATCCCTGATGTTTACAAAATCTGAATTATTAGAGCAATCTGAAGGAATTGAGTTTGTTTAGTTAAGAAGGGAAAAACATTAGAACTAAAGAAAACATAATAGTCTTCAAATACATAACTGGTTTTTACAGAAAGCTGTTCTTTATTTGAAATGGGAAGAAAAAAAATAATCATCTTACCCTGTAGCAAAGGTTATTTACCTCAGATATTAAAAGGCTTTTAAGAGCAGGTTAGACCAATTTGGGTCACATTTGAGCCAAGTGTTTAATTCTGGCTTGGAGGTGGAACATGAACAAACTCTATCTTTCTGCACATGTTTTAATGTAAAGGCCACTTGACCTTTCTGAGAAAAATCCATTGGCTTTCCTATAACCAGCAGCTGCATAACATTAATCCAACTCTTCTCACAGCAGGGAACTCTCCTCCATGACGGAAATCAGAGGTGCAAAATACTAACAAAATCTGAATGCCACAAGAGGTCTCAGAGACAGAGGAGAAAAGCCACCCATTTTCTGGTTTTGACAAGGTGACCCTCGGAGTCCCTCTGCTTCTTCTGAGACACCTGCAAGCCCTGATTTCAGCTTTGGTCTCACCACTGTTAGTGTTTAAAGCAAATAAAGCAGTCATTTCTAAGCTAGTAATCACAAATTCTCAGAGATGCAGAGAAGCTCCAAAGGACAGTCAGAGCCTGGGGTTGACACCTGCAGGCTTGATCTGTCATTCACACGGTTGCTCTGACTAGGCTCATCAGCTGAAAGCCATTGTCTATCACTGCAGTTCTCACCTAGAGTGAGGAACCTGTTTTCTCTCTCACCTAATTGAATCTGGGGCGTCGTGTTCCTTGCATCGATATTTTCATGCAAGTTATAATTGATTTATCAAAAATATCCTAAGTTTATTTCTGGTGGATGACACATACTTATCTCAGGATGGGGTCAGGTCAGAAAACTTGACTCTCTCATCTTTTTTCCTAGAAAAACACACAGCACAACAGAACAAGCTCTGCCCCTTACAGTCCCCTCTATTGCTCTGTTACTGGAGTGCAGAACTGCTGCAAACTCCAGATGCATCCTTACATTTAGTTTAATTTTCACAGTAGCAGCCAGCAGCCTGCTG
>NW_008627820.1:15037-30402 GCF_000691845.1 Merops nubicus | reverse complement strand
GCTGAACATTTTGAAACACAAATATTTATTTCATACCACAATCAGCTATCTGTGGTTTATCACTGTCATCATAGGATGAGGGGAAATGGCCTCAAGTTGCACCAGGGGAAGTTTTGATTGGATATTAGGAAGAATTTCTTCACTGAGAAAGTGGTTAGACACTGGAGTAGGCTTCCCAGGGAGGTGGTGGAGTCATCATCCCTGGAGGTGTTCAGAAAAGATGTAGCACTTGAGGCTATGGTCTGGTGGTTAGGGAAATGTTGGGATGAAGCCTGGACTTGATGATCCTGGAGGTCCTTTCCAACCATAGTGATTCTATGATCATGTTGACAGTATATCTGTTTTCAATATCACCTACATGTTCTTAACAACGTGTTATGTGGTTGCAAGGTCTTGACCCGCTGTTGGGTATCATTAAAAGAGTTGACAGCTTCTCACTGGCTGCACGACTTGCTCATATATGGCTGTTGTCCTGTCTCAAAATGCAGAGCAACATAACCATGGTTTTGAAAGGAGGGAAGGCTGAGCAGCTTCCACATCATGGTTTTGGCAGGTTTGTGCAGTCACTTGAGAGCAGGCTCCCAAGCACAGGGGGGTCATTCTGTACTACCAAAAGCTTATTCTCCTGCTGAGTAAGATATTGAGATCCAGAATAGATCTGGAATAGCATTCAGGCACCTGAGCTTGGTGCATATTTAAACCTTGTTTGCTCTATAAAGATCTGTAGTGCCAAGGCCTCTTTCAGCCTTGGCTTCTAACAGAGCATTGTAGAGATTTTTGTCTTTTTTCCTCCTTCCAGTGCAGCCAAGTCCCCAGGGCGCTCACCTAGAAAGCAGGAGAGGCTGATTCACCTCTTTCCTCAGCCAGAGAGGTTTCAAATCTGCATTTCCACTCCTCGGTGATGTGCCCCACTCCTCCAACACTCAGCTGCATTGGGTGGAGAAAATCACCACCACCATCATGTGGGACATGCAGCCAGAAAGCCCAAAGGAGGTGGAAGAGGAGCTTAATCCTGTAGCCCAGCATGTAGGAGCACAGCCAGGAGGGAAGGAAAGAGTAGCTGCCTGCATTATTTCCTCTCTATGCAGTGACTGACTAGTGTAAAGTGTATAAGCAAGATTAAATGATGCTTGTGAGCAGGAGCTGGCTCCAAGAACCCATCGAGTGAACCCCTGAGGTACTGATGCTGGTGAGACTGGGACAGCAGCTCCAGGCAAAGCCACGCTGCTCTGGCTGGGGAGAGGGAAGGAGCAATTCAGGCTCAGAGATGGTGCCTTGAGGATGGCACAAGGCAAGGATAGGAATGGCTTCATGAGAACTATTCCACTTGCCCCCATTTTATTACCCTTTTTTGGTGGTTTTAGTTATAGATGCCGTGAAAGGCATTTCAGAATTATCTGTAATATAAACACAGAAGTAATCGTGCTGAAACCAGTGTAGCTACTCCGGTACTTAAAATTAAGCATATAATTATATTCTTGAATCAAGGCTTTAATAAGTTAATTAAATTTCATAATTAAAATGATTTTTATAAAGGCAGCGTCCTCATTTGCTAATGTTAACCATAAATGTGCAAAAATAAAAGATGAAACAAATTTTCCAACCTAAGTAATTAACGAGTTATGTTTTTAATAGGAAAAAGTTTTTAATGAAAACACTGTTTGAAGTTTACTCAGTAATTCTTTTCTATAATTATTTGGTATATTAGTATTTTTCCTCTCCTTTTTATTATTAATAGCACCATAATAAAGGCAATAAAATCATATTTAACTTAGAATCATGCCTTCTGTGTGTTCCAATTGTTCCTAATATTAGAGCTGACAAAGTGACATGTGAAGTGTATATACAGTACATACGAAAGAGTCTCCAAGATAAAGATTCTGTGATCCTTAAATACTTTACAAATGTCTCTGAAGGGATTTAATTTCAATAAAGAAATTTGACAGGGAAATGTAATTTCTGATTACACAGATTCCTTTTTTGCCAGTTAACAGAGTTTAAATTGAATCACTGACCAAAAATATTAATTTTGAAAATTATTTTTCAAAAAATATTCAGACAAATTTGTTGATGCTTTCAGTTTTGTTCTCTGAGGACAGCTGAATGACACAAGTATGTATCCTGCATTGTTCTAAATAATCCCTTTTAGGAAGATTAGTCACAGTAATAAATTAAGAGAAGGAACAATTAATTATATTCTTATGAAAGGAAGAAGAATCTTTGAAATGTTCTCCTTTCCTCTTCATCCCCTCCTTTTAAAATCTAACATTGCATTATGTATTTTTCAGTTAGGGAAAATCTTCCAGTCTTCAATTTAAACCAAAGTGTTGGGAATGAGGAGTACACGGCAAAAAAAAACTTAATTTGGATTGACTTTTACATAGACTAAGGGAATGTATGGCCCAAATGAAAAGGCGTGCTTGATTTATAACAACTCGTAAGCCATGGAGCAAGGCCTTGCTGCTGCAAGGAGCTGTCAGGGGGTTTGGACAAGCACCTCTGCTCACCTCAAACAAATATTTTGGTGCTTAGATTCCTTTTTTTTCAATATTTTGTTTGGATGTTTAAAACCTTGAATGTGGTTCTACTCGTCCTCATCACCATGGCATGGTGTTAATTAGTATGATAATGATACAGTGTTTATTAAAGCCCTTTTCTGTTGTGAACTTGAGGGTATTTTTTAGCTTTTTGTTACAAGGCTTGCATAACAGCTAAAAAGCTCTGAATGCTCTTCTGTGGAAAAAAAGAATGAGGATGAACTTCTGGAAGAAAAGATAGTAGGTAGACAGCTACAGAGGAAAGCAGTTTAATAATAAGGAGGTATCACTAACTCTCTGACAAACTTTGGGAAAATGACCACAGATTATTAAGAGAGATTGCGAGGGCTCTGAGGGCAGAGAACACAATATTGAGAAACCACAATTATCCATATGTAGGTTGTATAAATGATACACAGGGGCACAAAAATCTTAAAAAGATTAATCTGACAACCTACAAAAGGGAAACAACTCTGAAATTAGTCTGAAGTGGTGCATCAGGCCCACATCAATAATTGTGCGAGAACCACATTCTCTCACTGAATTTAATGTGACCATAATCGAACCTCCTGCTAGGAACTAAAGTGCTTTAAAAAATCCACTGCATAAAAGTTTGCTAGCAAAAAGGAAGAAACTCTTAAGGAAAACTGAAAAGGAAAGCCAGAGGGGTGAAATGCTAGCACGTGAGTGTGGAAAGTGCTGAAAGACTCAATGTCAAATGCTTGGTGTAGGTGTACAGTGCCTATAAAAAGGCTCCTGTTCAACAGATTCCTATGTAATTTATCATTACGAATTAAATGACTAGGCTAGTCATGAATTTGCTGGTGACCTAGAGTTATTCAAGATTACTGACTGCAACGAGTTGCAAAAAATAGTCTTATGTGAAACTAATGACTGGGTGCAAAACTGCAGAAAAGTACTTGTGGATAAATGCTAGGTAATATGCATAGAAAAATATAACAGTGTATAGGCACAGTGGTACCCTCTATTCTTGTCCAGGGGAGAGATACTGAAATCATTATCAGACTCATTTTTGTGGCCCTGAAAATTATTGGTTCAGTGTTCAAACCTGGTTGAAAAGGTATTCATATATTAAGAACAAAGATGAAAATCCAGAAGAATGCTAGAAGATAAAATACATGGTGCATCTATATCTTGATTACTTCATGAAATTCAGGTTTCCTCCACCTCTAGAAAGACATAGGTGAACTAGTAAAGGTCCTTATAATGATCAAAAGTCCAAACTGTTCATAGAATCATAGAGTGTTTTGGGTTGGAAGGTACCATTAAAGGTCAACTAGTCCACCCACCCTGCAGTGAGCAGGGACATCTTCAATCAGGTCAGATTACTCAGAGCCCTGTCCAAACTGACCTTGAGTGTTTCTGGGGAGGGAACACCTACCACTGCTCTGGGCAACCTGTGCCAGTGATTCACCATCCTCACTGTAATAAATTGCTTTTACCTAGACTAAATCTACCCACTTTTAGTTTAAAACCATTACCCCATCTCCTATCAGTACAGGCCCTGCTAAAACCTCTGTCCCCATCTTTCTTATAGGCCTCCTTTAAGTACTGAAGGGCTGCAATAATGTCTCCCCAGAGCCTTCTCTTCCCCAGTCTGAACACCAACTCTCTCATCCTTCTTCATAGCAGAGGTGTTCCATCACTCTGATCACATTTGTGGCCTTCCACTGGACCTGCTCCAACAGGTCCATGTTTTTCCTGTGCTGAGGACTCCAGAGCTGGACACTGAACTTCAGGTGGGTTCTCACTGACTTCTGGAGACAAGGGGGGAGAACATCACCATTCTTCCCTTGTTTCTTTCCCCAACAACGGGTGCTGACTGCTGCCACAGCCCCAGGTTGAGCATTTGCTCTGACCCAGGATGGTTCTCCTCTGCCCCAATACTGTTCTCACCACCTGCAAGCTCCTGTATTTATTGTAGTTTAGGACAAAACTAATTTTCATTTAAAGTACCACTTATTATGACAAATGCACTTTCAAACACCTGGACCCTTGTTTTCTAGTTTTTGGGTGGTATGAAATCACCTTAAAATATGGTGAAGACCTGGTGAAATATTGTTCTAGGGGTGTAACTCTGCAGGAGTCTGTTGAGACCTTATTGTGATTTTTCAGTGCTTAAAGGGGCTTGTAGGAAAGATGGACAGAGACTTTTTACCCAGGGCCTGTAGTGACAGGGCTGTATGAAATCACCTTAAAATATGGTGAAGACCTGGTGAAATATTGTTCTAGGGGTGTAACTCTGCAGGACTCTGTTGAGACCTTATTGTGATCTTTCAGTGCTTAAAGGGGCTTGTAAGAAAGATGGACAGAGACTTTTTAACCAGGGCCTGTAGTGACAGGACAGGGGTGATGGTTTTTAACTGAAAGAGAGTATATTTAGATTAGATGTTTTTTACAGTGTAGGTAATGAGACACTGGAACGGGTAGCCTGGCCTGTAGTGACAGGGCATGGGTGGTGGTTTTAAACTGAAAGAGGGTATATTTAGATTAGATGTTAAGTTTTTTACAGTGTGGGTAGTGAGACACTGGAACAGGTTGCCCAGAGAAGCTGTGGATGCTCCATCACAGGGAGTGTTCCAGTTGAGGTTGGATGACACTTTGAGCAACCTATTCTAGAGGAAGTTGTCCCTGCCCATGGTAGGGAGGTTAGACTAGACAATCTTTGAAGGTCCCTTCCAACCCATACTGTCCTATGTTTCTATGAAATATTGCCCCCACTGCCATCTACTCATCACTATGAAAGGGTTGAAGGAGAAGCACATCTGAAACATTTCCACTGGAGGGGAGGGAAGCTGGCTTATGGAGCTGCTGAGCTGCAGTCAGGCCCTCAGTGACAATTTGTGCCTCACTGCTCTCTTACGTGAGCTCTGAAATGGTGCCTTTACTGCACAGAACAGGTTGTTCAGTTTAAACACAGGCTCAACGTACAAGGAACTTAATGTCAAGGAAAAGAAAGACAGGATTTTTTTTATCAGCTGCTGATTTATGTGAATGTGGCTGCGTGGTGATCTTGGAGCCTGAGAGTTTTGGCTTTGATTAAAAACAGTCACGTGCCTGCGATAATCTGCGATTTCAGGGTAGTGTGATGGTGCCCCTGCAGATGTTCTGTTTCCTTCAGTTAGGCATTTTTAAATGGAATACATCACCCTTAGCTCTTAAAATTATCTGACAGATTTATCTTGACAACACTGAAGTTTTGCTCAGTGTGAGGTTTTATTAATATGCTGTAATTTCTTAAATGATACTTGATGCCTTTTTAATTAAAAGGGCCATAATGTTTAAATGTCAACGTCTCGACTTAGTGCTAGAAGATCTGAGCTTTTGGAATTGATTTCTGTTCATCTCAAACAAGTGGAACCTACAGGCAGAGCAGCTGAATAACTAAATGTTAAAAGACCCTATTTCTTCAAAGCTTGCCTTTTGATCCTCACATTGCTGCTGAGGTCTGAATGCATCATTGGAGGCAGAGTGTTTTCCTATCTCAGCTGGATTGCACGCTGCTATTCTTTTAATTGTAAAGTGTCCCTTTTTCAGAGGCAAAAAAGGATCTGATAGTGAATGGCTGCCCTGACAGACACAGAGAGGCTGCACACACAGAGCTTCTGCTAGCATTTTCTGTGCTTATGTTTCTAGAAAGAATTGAAAGCTTATGCCTTTTTTTTTTTCTTGAAAGTTCTGTTATTTTTCTGTGGAAACCAACAGTTTGTGGAAACCTCAACAGCTTAACCAAAAACTGTTTTATCATTGTAACCTGAAGTGACATGTGTAGAAGGACCCATCCAAACTGGCACAGGCATTTTCACTGAGGAAAATATAAGGTTGGGTAAATATCACTGATTTAGTGGCTTTTCATTTTTGGTGTCTTTAATATGTGCCCTTTCCTTTCCAGCACTATTCTGGGGTTATTTCGTATTCTTACTTCTCATGTAACATGAGATGTAGCTGAAACCTTGCTGAAGTCCCTGCTGTGCACCAAGACCTAATTAACCTTGACATCTGTTGTGAATTGCTGCAGAGCTGTGCAGTTTGAGAGCAGGAGCCAACCTGCAGACCTGCCATTGGGCAAATTCTTGCCAAAGACTGAGACCAATTGTTCTTTTCGGGGCACAAAATTTTCTTGAAATGAGAGTCAAATTTAAACTCAGTTGTGACTCAAGCAAACCTGTACTACTTGAGTTTCAGCTTAAAAGCAATGAGTTGTTCTCTACATCACTCACATTTGTGTGGTGAGAGGTGTTATCAAGAAAGAGTGGGGTAATCTAATTTGTTTTCGTGATATATGCTTGTTAATGGCCAAAGTAGAGAAATGCTGTTTGACTAAGTGTCTTTCACGCATATGTTGATGATTTAAATGTGTCCCAGGCTGATGGTTACTGCTCATTTTTTCTCCTCTGTTACTAACATCTGTCAATAGACTAGGAGAAATGGGCAGGCACTTCTAACCTGATCCTTTTTAAATGGGTATCAGCAGCAGAATCACTAACACAGCTGTTGCAAGGACCACGCATGGCTTCAGTCTTTCAGACTTGCCTCTTTCAGGCTACAGATGAGCTTTAGGTGAAGGCAAAGAAAACAAGACTGTCGTGTTGTTTATTGCCAGTCTGAAAGATGTCATTTGTTTCACCATTTCTCAATTCTTCTGTGTTTTTAAAATAAGCCAGTATGTTATGAACTCTTTAGAGTTAGATGTAGTACAATGTTAGAGATGTTAGAGATAGTACAATACCACAGAGCACAACGGAAGATAAATGATGTGTTCCTGTGGAGCAAACCACCGGCTGCCAGTTTGTCAGAGCCAGTCCCTGTCCTCATCCTCTGTATTCATTAGTGCCTCGAGGGAAACTTATTCACCTTATCTGTTCTGTTCTAGTGATTCACCATTTTTCAACGGAAGAGAGGCGCATGCAAGCAATAAAAGAGATGGTTCCCATCTTGAGAGTAGGAGGCCACATAATGATATATGTGTGAGCAACCGAGCAAAAACTGAGAAGATTTGAAAAGCAAGACATCTTTTTTCCCTGGAATCCTTCACCTCCTTCCTGCTCCTCGGGTGAGCCTTGCTCACATAGAGTGCAAAAATCAATTCTTCACAAGGACGAGGAGCTGGCTTTGAAACAGCCCTGTCATGAGTTGGATGGGACTTCAGAGGTATGTAGGAGAGCAAGGAATTCATCCTGTGGAGGGGAGAAAAAAGCACCATGCATGGTGTTAGAGAAATCTCTGAGATGGTCTCTGTTCTAAAGATCACTTGAGTCGGTGTTAGATGTGGGTGATCAGTGGCACCAAGAAGAGCTCATTAGATACTGCAATTACAGTGTGCAGCTGAATGAATTAAACAGTGGAAAAAAAGTTGAAAAAAACAGAGGAAGTGGTTTTCTGAAACATATTTCTGACTTTTTTCTGCATTGCAATACAGCAGCTTTTGAAGTGGCTGTTAAACCTGTGCTGCCCATGTCATGCTGCTCGAAGGCTTTCACAAGTTGCTGTTCTGAATTAGGACAAGATCCTTATACCTGCAGATACTCTCCATGACTGCAGCAGAGCATGTTTACTTGACCTGATTTCACATCAGAAAGAATTAGCTGTCAGACAAGAACTTAAAATAGACCATTACCCACAACAAGGAGCTTTTTGCCAACCTTGGAGCAGAAGGAGAACAGGCTCTTCTCTGCAGAAAGCAGTCAATGAGCAGGCCCTGACCATGCAGAGCCAGCAGCAGACAGGTCCTGGTGGGGCTTGGCTGAGGTACTACCACATTTTTAAAGGAGTTTGAGCTGTGCTGATAGAACATCATGTTCCTGAGCTCCATGTTACACATTCATACTTTGACCACGCCAGTTGGTTCATGATCGCAGAAAAGACTGAAGCGTGGAAGATCTAGGGGAAATTTCTTTATTGAAATTCACAAAGAATATTTAGGGGTTTTCTTCCTTTTGAAAGCTCAGTGCCTTTGAAATAATTTCTAAAGCTTTTTATAGCCTTGGGTTTGTTTTGAGCGAGAGGGGTACTTATGAGGAGAAGACTGCTTTGAAACTCTCAAGTTCTGTGACTTTGTTTTCTTTGATTTTGTTCATAAAATACTCTCTGTTGAATTATTTTTTCCTCAAATCATTATTTCAGACTGAGCACATTTTAGCCCACTGACCTCTTTTCACAAACAGCTGCCAGCTTTGTTTTGTTGCATGAAAACAGCTAAAATGCAGTTGGAAGGCAATTGCTGGATTATTTTTTACATGTGCATTAAAAGTCTTTGTCATTCATTTATAACTATATAATCATTCATGCCAGCTTTTTATTTTAAAATTTATTGTGCTCTGCCACTTGCTGCACCATGATGCGGGAGGTAATGGAAAGATGCACTGGTTTATTGCAGTTCACTTTGTCAGCCTGTATGATACTTCTAGTCATATTACACAGAGTCTTTTATGAGAGTTACTAGGTGTATAGAGTCCTCGTGGCAGAGACAGTAACTCATGACACTATCACAGTCTAGAGATCTTTGTCATTGCCTTGTAACAGTCACAGCCAAGAAAGCAAAGAGGTGCTTGTCTCTATTGTATGCCACTTCATCAAACCCCCCAAAAATAGTTTTGAATGGGAGCTTGACACGTGTGCTTAAGCCTGGATTGCTCTTTCTCCCTGTCAGCAAAACTAGGCTGAGTCAGAAGGATTTAATAACTCATTAAATCTGTACAGTGAATGAACATACCACAGAAAACTGTTCCAGTGATGACTAGTCAACTGAGAATATATTTATTAACATCAGCATGCAATACTAATGCTTTTATCTACAGAGTCACATTTTGCAAAGAAGGTCTGATTCATTACCTGAATTCTATAGATAAAGAAACTGAGATAAGTAACTTTGCTAAAGGTTGCAATGTAGAGTAAAAATTTGGATGAAAAACAAACAAAAATCCCAAGGAACACAGCTGCTTTGTTGACGATTATTTATATGCTGGAAAAGTTTGTCCATAATTTGACTTCCTGCCTTGGTTTCTGTGGATTTGTGAATCAGAAGAGATCAAATTTGCTCACTGAGAAATAAGCCATTGCATGTTCTTTACAAGTCAGTAGCAGATGCCATCATGTTTTCAAAGGTAGCATGGAACTGTGCAGTAATCTGAGTTTTTTAATGCAGCTTAAATTCAGTTTGGATGTAATATCTGTAATCACATTTCCCTCACTTCCTCCTGTGGAGTTCACGTTGGTGGTATCATAGCACATCTTGCATTTTCAGGTGGAAAAGCCAGAGGGGCCTATCAGTCTCCTCCATCTGCAATGGCTGTCTCTGCAGCACTCCTTTTCTTCCCCTAAATGGTAGTATAATTGTGCAAGTGATGAAAATATTTTTCAGTCACAAAATGTTGCTGTTGTGCTCTGACAGCACTGTTCACTTCCTTTTGTACACTTTTTTCCATGGCCAGAAGGGCTTGACAGCATCTCCCTGTTTTTCAGTGCAGCTTCAGGCTGCACGAAGCAGCAGCAGCACTTTGCAATGCTGAGCCTCTCCATCATGGCTGTTTCCAGAGCTCAGCAGGCTGTTAACCCACACAACACATCAGAAACATGGCTCTGAGTTTAGCTACCAGTCCTTGCTCTCAAGAAAATTAATGTTTAGCTTCCCTGGAAACCAACACAGGTGTTTTACTGAATCTGACTGGTCCTCTTGGGAGGTTTTAGCCAGCTTCAGCATTCCCTGAATGAAAGGCCCTCATCATCATTCTTCTGTAGGGTGCAATGGCTCACCACTAGATTGGTCCTAATGCTGATACCCCTAGTCTGCCTGCTCCAAGTCAGGTGTTCCCAAACAAGATCCATGTCACAGGAACAGTACTACCCTAACCGGAAAGAATTCTATCTCTGGACAACTGTCAGCAGCTCTAAAGCCAACCCTCCCTTTCAACAAGGGGTTAGTGTCCTTGTTTTGAAGGAAAGGAAGGGCAAAGGTCCCCTTGTTGTGCAGCAAAGTGCTACGGGGGTAGACCTGCTTCCACAAGGGATGGCTTCCACTCAGGATGGTTGCCTCTGGAGGGTGCAGAGCGAGTCCTGGGATCAGAGTAAATTCAGCCTCCTGCAAATGAAGCTGCCCTGACTATGAAGGGATAAAAAAGTAAAAAAAAAAAGTGGATTTAGTTGGAAGGATCATGTATTTATGCATGTCACAAAAGTTATAAAGCCATAAGCTCGATTTGAAATTCTCATTTTGATCAGGATGCCAGTGGCAAAAGCAGGACTGAGTTCATTCCTTCATTTCAGCATCCCAATCTGTGTTTAGTCCTCAGGGTAGGTGCTACTTTGTGCCAAGGGATACAGCAGGGAAATGCTCTGCACTCCGGAGCAGCACTTGGTCCCAATTTGTTTTCTTCTTGTGTTCTTTGCTATTCAGTGCTGTATTTTAGAATAGAAAAGTACAATTTTTCTGGCTTCATTTAGGCATCTAAACTGTATATCTGTATGTAAGTCTAGCCTTGTGCTCTGTATTGCCTGTGGAGTTAATGGCAAGAAGTACCCCCCTTAGGGGATGAGCCATGAAATACACCTTGAGGAGCTGTTTGCTTTAAAGAGCTCAGGTTCAGCCCCAGCTCACCTCTTCCCACTGCTTGGGGAAGGAGCTTAGAGAGGAGTTCAGCCTTAACACTGATTCTTGGATGCTTCTGTTAGGAGAGATGGATCCTACCTAGGAATCTTTTAAGTTCTGAGGGTGGAGAAAAGGAGCATGGACAACAGTAAAATCAGACAGATTCATCCCCCACTCTGCCTTTTAGCCAATCAGTGCTGCCTACATATCCCTATTCTGCAGGAACCGTGCAGAGAAATTGTTAAGCTGGGCAAAAAAAAAGCCAAAACCCAGCAGCCTAGCTCAGCTTCTCTTTCCAGCATCTGCTACTCTGAATTTCTGGTCATTTGAGGCCTCACCTGTCCAAGGGGCACTTTTAGAAAAGCTTCCAATGTCTGACACTCTGATCTACCCACGTTAATCGCCTTTACAGACACTAATACTAATAAAGCAAATGTCTTCTCACTTTTTCTGATTTGCACATCCCTAAAAATTGCCCTGTGTCAGAGATTTCTCAGTTTTCTCTGTGGACAGTTGCTGTGCTTTCCCAAATTTCTTTTGTGGATGCCTGGGAAATCATTCACAGCCAGCCCAGGATCCAGGAGCACAGCCTGGGGTCCTCTGTTAAGCACTGTCACATCGAGTGCCACACAGCCCACGTGAAGCTGGCACGGCAGCAGCAGCCAGTGCTGCTCCCATCACTAGACCTGAGACACTGTGAGCACAGCACTGTTCATCCTCCTTCGGCATAAACAGGTCTGATGAGTGTGAATCTATCATAAAAGATTTTTGCCTACTGGGTAAATGTCTTTCTTACTAATTGTCTGCTAATTGGCAAACAGCTAATCCTGCTTATTATCAAAATTCTTTCTCCAGAGAAAACCCAGCCAAGAGTTTCATGAATCCTTTTCCCTCATCCTTTTGAATTTTAAAAACTGTTCCAAGTATCATTTGGTAGCTATCACCTAAGGATGTGTTCTATTTGAGTTAATCAGCTCCTGCAAGGTTATCTGTGATCTATTTGAAGGTGCCTTAGCCAGCATCTTGCCTTCTGTTTTAATTAGTAATTACTGGCCTAAAGTTGTCTAGTTACCGTAGGCATTTGTATTGACCTCTCAAATTAAGATCACCCATGAAATTAAAAGTGGAAGAAGCCTATTGGGTCACTTACTCTATCCTCCAAAGTGCATTTATTATTCATGGTGTGTGGCAGGGAACCCAAGTGTAGGGTATGATTGAGATCACCGCAGTTAACTCATCTTTGAAATGTAAATACAATTAATGAGTATACCTGTGTTCCCCCAGGATCTGTCCTTGTCTGCTTTGTCATTCTGACTTCTTTCTTTCCTCTCTTTGATGGGGCTCCTGATTTCCTTTCCTTCCTTCCTTCCCACTCAAGACTGAAAATAACATTTTGCAGAAGGATTCCAAGTGGTAAAAAGCACATTAAAATATTCCATGGATTTCTCAAAATGTGTGCTTCACTAGCATGCCTTTCAGATCTCATTGTGGCTAGGACTGTGCGAAGTGTCACCTTCATAATTTGGCACAACAAATCATTTGACATGAACATACTATTGCAAATTTAAAAAAGAGCACCAGTTTGCTTGCTTGCAGTGAAAACCCACACTGGCAACGTTTAGCTACAGTGAAATCATGGCATTCACTGGCTGTCACAGACTTCCAGCTAAAAGCATCCCATTTATTACAGCAAAGTAAATTGTCATGGCTGAATGAAGAAAGTTTATTTGGGAAACACTGGATCAGCCAAGAGAGGAAGCAGAACAGGTCTCCATCTCTGTCTTCAATCACCCCACACCCAAATTCTGCTCATTACAACTGTATACAGCAGCTTGAAAAGAGGTTGAAAATACCCAAGAAAGGTATTTTTATGGTAAGCCATACCAGAGTTGCCATAGAGCCTTTATGGGAACCTGAAGAGAAAAGGCACCTACAACAACAGGCTGGCTAGTAAACTACAAGTTTCCTACTGATAAAGTGCAGCAGCTTTGTTGGTCTTTTTTTTCCCCTGCCAGCACTTTCCCTTCACCTCCATATTCAGGTATCTCTACACAACTTTGTAAACACAAATTGAAAACATCTTCTGCTGCAGCCTGGTGATCTACTACGTGATGGAGCACAACCTCTTCCAAGAACAGGAACACTCCATTTCACATGCAGAAAATTAATTGGACATGGCAGAAGACCACCATAGCTGAGTGGGGATGTCCTGACTGAGCTCAAATGTACAAAGGAAGGTTCCAGTTAGAAATCTTTAAAAATGAGAATATTAGGAAAAGATTTTCCCTGTCAGGGCAGTGAAACAGGCTGCCCAGAGGGGTGATGGATTCTGTATCATTGGAGATACTGAAACCTCAGCTGGTGAGGGTTGAGCAGCCCGGTATGGCTGGACATACTTGGAGCAGTGGGTTGGACAAGACAACCTCCAAAGGTCCCTTTCAACCTACAGCACCAGAAGCAGGAGGCAGACCTTGTTTTTCACAGGCAAGGTCACTCAAGAACTGTGGCAAGTCTTGCCAGCCACAGACAAAGAAACTGGAACTTAGAATAGGTATGTGTTGGGGCCTAGGGGCAAAAAGGGCCAGTTCTCATGCCAGACTGGCAGAAAAGGAGGTTTAAGGAAGTGGAAAGATTTTAAGACTCATTGGAAGATTATAGCTACTGAAATTGGAATGTCTTCATGAAAAAAAAAAAAAGGAACTCTGGAACATTAGGGAATAGAAGACAGCAGCTCTGGGTTGGGAAGGACTGATTGTGCCTGGCAGGAGGATGTGGGCACTGGTGGCTGTAGAGCAGGGCAGTTTGATTGGCACAGCTGCCTGGAGCTTGGGGGAGGAACAGAAGTTCTAGGGCTACCTGAAGATCCAGTGTTTTAGGGCAGGCAAACATGCAGACACTGCCTTTTCTTTTGCTGTTCTTGGGCACACGGTAGCCATGGACAGATCCCAGGACTACTTCTCTCCCAAGTGCCTTCTCAGGCACTAAAACAAGCTTTTTTGCTTGCTCTCCTTCTAACTTATGAACCTCGTCTGCAGTGAACAGCATGAACAAAAGGGCTGGATTCACCTGCTCCTGGGCCTTGCCAGCCCCATGGGCTGGCAGGCAAGGCAGGTGAGGAAGCTGGGTTTGAATTACAAATGTTAGGCAGCAACTAGTTCACCGACCATAATTTTTGGAAATTATCGACAATTTGCCCTTTTATTACTATTTTAAGAGATTCCAGTGTTCCCATTTCCCTCAAATGCAGCTGTGCAGAACACTGATTCAGCAGATCTCAGAGGGGCTGCAAACGAACAGTTGTGTGGGAAAAGCAAACCCACCAGCAACTGATACACAGAAGAAATTATTTCCAGGCAGAAAGAGAAGGCAGAATTTTAACAGCTAGTTTTAACTTCTAACTTCCCTCCTAAATACACTGCTAGGTAACAATAAAATCTATAAAATAAACCTATTAATTTGAAACAAAATGAATCATCCCCGTTTAAATCTCCTTGGATAGAGTAAGTGCAGAATGCAGTTCCCCCACTTCTGGGCGAGAGCTCCAGCCTTCGGAAAAGCATGAACCTTGCTCACCTCCTACAAGGAATACTTGTAGATCCCTGCCTAAGCAGATGGTTCCCAAGCAGAGAGACATCTCCCTCACAGCTGTCTTTCATGTCTGAAGTTCCCCTTGCCTTGTCTTCATGCTCTCTGCTACATGTCCCCAGGCTCTCTCAAGCCAGCTCCTGCTGTTCCCACGCACCTTTCTTCTTGGAAATCGGTTTCAGGTATTTCAGCTTCCTTTGCAAACCAGGTGAGAAAGGGACCTGAAGATGAGGAGATATATCAAGGGCAACACAGCCATGGTTCAAAGGCACCCTGAGCAGAAGACAGAATGAACAACGTGGAGCTAGGAACCCGCACTCCTGCAGTTATCATGGCTGGAATTATTATTACTTTGGGAATAACACTGATAAGTCTGTGTAGAAAAATAATAACATGATTGATTAGCTCTACGAGATAGTCCTCAAGAAAGAGTTAAAAGCAACTGCAGGACTTCCATGGAGCTAAGAAGTTGTAATTTGTATAAAAGCTGAAAGTCACTTAAAGGACTATCAGGGACATGTTCCTAACAAAGTACCTCATGGTATCCAAGGGAGAGGTTTCCCTTGACACAGCAAAACAGGTATTCCTCCCAGATGCAGGCACTCCTGTCTTGCCAAGCCACCCACACATCTTGCTGC
>NW_008627820.1:11609-14717 GCF_000691845.1 Merops nubicus | reverse complement strand
TTTGATGGAGCACTCTGGGGTGGCAGCGAGGATGCTCCCAGCACTGCGTTACTGCAGGGAAGCAGAGGACAGCAGCCTTAGGTGTCACTCAGCATTTTAGATCACATCTCACTTTGATGGAGCACTCTGGGGTGGCAGCAAGGATGCTCCCAGCACTGCATTACTGCTTGGAAGCAGAGGACAGCAGCCTTAGGTGGCACTCAGCATTTTAGATCACATCTCCCAGAGGTTTGCTCCTAGTGAAAGATCGACACGTACTCCATGTCCTGGGACAGAGCTGAAGATCAGCTCCAAGAAGGTGCCAGAAGGGGTGGTGATAGATAGATAGATAGATAGATAGATAGATAGATAGATAGATAGATGTGCCGTAGCACATCTGCTAGGAGAAATGCAGATGGGCTGGTGGTGCCAGTGGTGAAGTCACATGCTTCAGGCTCCTTCTGCTTGTGTTATCTTTTGTCTCACTCCTATGTAAGAGATGCCAAACCTACCCCCACTGAAATACACCCTAACGTTCAAAGGGTTGGGACAATATTTACTGATTTCAGGATTGCTGGAGAATATAATTTCCTCCAGAAGTTCAGCACACACACTGTACACAACTGCAGAAGAAAATCTCTTATTGGTGTTTAACTGCTAATAAGATCATTTTTCAGACAAGGGAAAAAAAAGGAAAAAAAAAAAAAAAACAAAAAACAAAAAAACATCCACCCAACTGGGATAGGGTTCAGTTGTCCTAGTCAGTTTGGAGAGAAAATATTTTCAGCTTTAACTACAGAGAATATTCTGAGGCAATTCCCAAGCATGTTGAAGTTAATGGTAAACTCTTTAAATCTTGGTCATTTTGTGATGTACTACTAATTCCTAACATGCAGCTTCCATAATGCATTATGGATTAGCCTGAAGGGCACTTTTAACAATAAAAGTTCATTTTTTTTGCATGCTTACGTAGATACATTCTTTCTCTCCTTACTAAAAATAAACAAAGAAGAGTTGGTCTTCAAGAACATGAAACACATTTCACTGTCACATTAAGACCACTTTTGTTGAGCAAACTACAACTCTGGGGTTTGGTTTGAGTCGTTGATTGAAATCCAATGCAAAAAATTCATACCACGCTAATTGTTAGTGCAGGCACAAAAAAACAGTTGAGCAAGAAGGATTAAAGGCTGCTCAGGCGTCGCAGAGCTCTTTCCAACAAGACAAATTACAGCTATTATTTTGTATCAATGAACTGTAATAATCTGAAATGCCCTGAACTGAAAAGAAAATTTGTAATAATGAACCTTACCTTCTAGGCTGAGATGATCAAGGTACTTCTTTGATAGAGAAGGGGACATTCCTCATGTTAGGTTTGCTCATAGGAATTTATTTAACCAAATACATTTTCAAAATCACCTTCCAATCAGAAAATATTTATTATGACTAATGTTCAAGTAGAGGTTGTTGACACAGATGCCTAAAAATAATGTTATTTTTAAAATAAACTTTCTCACAGAAGTTAGCATTTGGCCTGCAGGAACAGGGAATGCAGCCTGAGGGCACGTCTCACCCTTTGCACAGCTGGTCTTTGCAGAACAGAGAAAGTTTTAACAAAAGCAGTTGCTGTCTTTAGCTTTTTGATCATGTTTTAAAAAATCAATTTTACCTCTGGCTTTCTGTGCTAGCATGAAGCTGACTCCTCTGCAACCTCTTAGACATGTTCAGTGCTTAAGTCCACCTGGGTAGGAGCATCTTGGTGCTCTCCTCCAGAACTAGCAGGAGGTGACGCTGGATGACAGCAAGGGTAATCCTCTCAGCATGCAATTCTAAACAGGTCTCAAAAGATGAAATCAGCTGAAGAAATGGGTCATTTAGAGGCTGGTCCCGTGCTCCTCAGTGTTTAAAAGTCTATCTGCATTCCTCTCCCACTTGATCTGTGGAGCAGCTGTGCAGTGCTCAGCACAGGCCCAGCACGGTGCTGCTGCTGGGCTGCGTGCACGCCGGCTGTGCCCACCACAGGGGATCCTTGCTTGCCAGGCTAAAATTCTGCATGCCTGCTAAAAGGGTTACATGGGAGCCTCATGAGATGACAAAATGGCAGAAAATTCTTTTGGTTTTGACAGTCACTGGTCAGACTCCCATCAACACCATTTGGGAGTGCACAGAACAAGGGATGGGGGTTACTGGTCCCTGGTCCTCCAGCACAGCCCAGAAACTCAGTTCTGTGCCACACTGCCTCTAGGCAAGTGCTACAGCTTCCCAAAAGGGAGGAGGAGCAGCACCCACAGTGGCTATCAGCCTCTAAGAAGGTGTTCCCAAAAAATGTGACTGACTGATGATTTAAGGCAAGAATTGCCTTAAAAAATACTGCCAGAAAGAAGAATGTGTGCAGAGACTTTGGAGACCCTGTGCCCACGTGTTTAAATTTCTGTCTTCAACTTTGGAAGACAGAGGCAGGAGCAGGATCAGCGGGTGGAAACGATGGCTTTTGGGAACAAGTTGCTTCCCCTGTCAGCAATCATGATCCCCTTTTTCCATCCTTAACTTCTCTATTCATCCAAGGTAGAACACAACAAAAATGAATCTTCAAGAAGGGGCAGCAAGAACACCCACCGAGAGGTTTACGTTGGGGTTTCAGTCTCCCAGGCAAAGCTGCTGGGATCTTTTGGAACTGCCTCCAACTGACAAATCTGTGATCCAGCCCCTGGCTCTCCACTCCACAGCAATACTGTCCCTGTGCATTTCACCTCCACTTCACAAATCCCTACATACACTCCCCTTCTCCCACATTAGGTTTGGGGGTTGGTCAGGTGGTATTGGGGGGGAGAAAGTGTTCACCATCTTTTGACCTGACACTGTTGCTTTGTCACATGCTATATTTGTAGTAGGTAAATAGTAAAGCTTGTTCAGCTTTTAAAAACAAGAAGATAAGACTAGGGTCCTGGAAGAGGAGGCAATTTGTACAAGGGGTAATTATGTCCCCCTCTACCATTATTGTGCTCTTCTCTGTAATGGATTTAAGTACTCCAGGATCTCCTGACAGTGAAGACACACACTGACAAGCTACCAGTGCTGTGGATTTGGGTGACAAAAGCAGATGCAAGAAAAAAAATCCAACTCTTTCAG
>NW_008627820.1:0-11578 GCF_000691845.1 Merops nubicus | reverse complement strand
TTTAAAGGAGCCCAGTCCGGCAGGGAGCAGGCCAGCAGTGCCTCGCTGGGAATGAGCCTGACAGCAAGCTGTGCATTCACAGCACACATGGGACAGCCAAGCTCCTGAGAATGACAGTGACACTTCCTCATTAGGGATTAATGCTGCCCTGGGTACATTTTAAAGGGGAGGACAGAGGTAGTAAGAACTAGTGAGATTATTTATCAGTTACTGGAGGGAGGGCCCTAGCTCCAAAACCCTGCCGTTATGCATAACTGACACAAAAATCTCCCACTACTAAACCCTTTCTGATAAAAAGGGGGGGGGAAGAGGAAACAGTATTTAATTCACTTATTCTGTAAATAATACCTAGTAATAGTGTCAGTGTAAAGTAACAAAGGGCATTAATTCAGTCATTTTTAGGGTACCATAGTATACAGACATCACACAAGAAGGACGTGCAGCATGAAGTGGCATAGGTGGTGGTGGCTGAATTTTTTGTTATTTGTGGGGATTGGTTTGATTACTTTGTTGTTGTTGTTGTTGTTGTTATTTGAGGCCATATGTTTTTGGTTTTTTTTAAACTTCAGTGGCTCCCTTCAGTCTTACAGTGGTGGGGGTAAGTCCCACCTTTCTGAAAGACAGTCAAAGCAAATGAATGCACGGTATAAAACTAATTCAGAGTTTCATGTGTTGGTCATATTTTTACCATTTATTTTGCCATTTTAAAAAATTTTCACATATCAATCAAAGAGGTGACAGAATGTTTGTTAAAAGTGGAAATCTTACACTGGGTTAAACCACAGGCAAAGGAATAATCTTTACCTGAATGATACTATGTACATTGAGGTGAACCCAAAAGTATCAGACAGCAAGTGGCCTTGCTTTATATAGGTATATTCCCTCTAAACAAGATGTTCCATGTTCTCAAACTGATTTACAAGCCACACAAAACTACTGCTCACCCACAATTTCAACACAACTGCTTACAAACGAGCCAGGAAACGTTCTGTGTCAGCACACCACAGAAGGCAGTGTGGCTAAAACAAAAGCAGCCAGCCAAACAGCAGGATATATAAACCAGGGGCAGAACATACTTGCTCTGACTGGAACTCACCACAACGTGGAAAAACCATCTTCTGCTTACAGCCCTGCTGCCCACAAACAACCAAAAAGCAAGCATGCAGCAACCACGTTCTCTCTTCTTCATGTCAGCTTATAAATACTGCAAAGCAACTATGAATTTTTATTCTTCCAAGACTAAAAAAAAGACTTCCAAGCAAGACTTCCAAGGCAACTTGCTGTTGTGAAAGGCTAATGTATTTTGTACAGATCTAAAGATGGATTTGTGGGTGTCAAACAACCCATCTGGTTTCTAAAACTGAATAAAACTTGTTCACTGTGGTTCATATTAATAGCAAAACATTGTATTTGACTTTGAACTAGACCCATAGGCAATAACACAGACAACATCTGCAACACTGCTGGCATCGTGGCACAACATTCTGTGTACAACTTCAGCCATCAGTTACAACATCATGTCATCTAGCCCATCCTCCATAAACTTCTTGTAAATTGCCATAAACTTTGCAACAAATGCTTCCAGATGATAAATGGCTTTGCTGCCCAGTTGCAAGCGGTGTTCATAGAAGGCTGCCATCTGTGCAACTTCTCCTTTCAACTGTCCATCACAGTTATTTAGAAGTTCTGTCAGGAGGCCCTAAAAGGGGAAAAAACAACACAGTACTTGAAAAATTATACATGCCAATAACCTCATTTCTCTGAAAATTGCCAAGTTATGACCATGAATTCAACAGAAAAGATATTCAAGAATCATTATACCACTTATTTGACAGAACTAGATTCATGGAACCATATTTCTTTAGAACTTTCTTTCAAGATAAATTCCTCATGTCATAATAGATGTTACTTATTATGTTCTTAGATGGGAAAAATCATATACTGGAACTACTTATGCCTTAATAAAGAAAATAAATGAACCTCATCTCCAAATACTGTAACAACTACTGCATACAGGTACATGGCCCTGGGGAGAATCTTTACCAAGATAGTAAGTTTATTAAAATCACTTACTTCTTATCTTGACAGCATCAAGGACAAAGAGAAACAAGACCTCTCCTTGTTATTTATTATTATTTAAAATTCATGTATATCCATGTGCAGACACATGATACTTTACAACAATACTTCAGTCACATCAAAATCAAAAATGCATTATTTTAGACCTGAGACAGCAAAAAACTCACTGAAATCCACCTCCATTGAAACAGTCAAGATTAAGTAAGAAGCATTTCTAGACCGTTTCAAGTTTATGGAGAGGGATTGGGTAGAGAATCCATCTCTGTCTTGACCACAACAGTCCTCAAGCAGGGCAGGGCAGGATCTAATAACCTACCATAAGACAGGAGGATTAAACTAACTGGACTTTTGGTCTAACAACCAAAACTGTCAGAAAGCAGAAATCAATTATTGTGAAAAGAAACAATATCTTGTAATTATGTCCTATGTCAAAGTCCACCTAGAGTAAGTTGCAAACATTAGCTTTAATCTTTGTTCTGCTCAAGTTGTCTTCAGCATCCTTTCATCCTGTCTAAAATAAAAACATGCACATCTCATTTGCTTGTTACTACCCCTCCCAAGAGGACTTTATCTTTGCAGAGGCCTGATGGTCCAACATCCTTCTGCAGACTTCTCCAATAGGACACAGCAAGTACTGAGCTTATAAAAACAAAACTTTTACAGAAGAAAACAAACCATATGAAAAGTAGCCCATAAAATATGCCTATGCTTCAATACAGAAGCTGGCTTGAGAAGTCTTCAGAGGAACAAAGCAGGTCCTCCTTTGTTCTAACTCAGCTATGATGCTGCTGTTCTGTGGTCACAGAACAACTTTTAGTAAACTATTCCACAGAGATGTGAACAAGGAAGCCTGCAACAAAAGTAAACTACACATTTATGTTTGCTGAATTAGACAACAGAATCTTCCTGCCCCCAAAAATCTACAAAACTCAAAACCGTCATGAGTAAATATATTTAGGCACAAACCTAACCAAATGGTCTAGTATGTCAACAGAGGACCATGACAAGTGAATGCTATGCATCAGAGTTTGAAGAACAAACTCTTTAATTAATGCTTCATAGCAATTAGCTGGATTATTTTGGTGACTCCAGTGGAAAGAAACACAAGAAAGAAGTATCTTTTGGTCAGTCGTGTTCATTTGTAAAGGACACAGCTTTTCATCAACATTTGAATAATCTGTGATGTTTTGGTGTGTTGCATTTTCTTTAATCTTAAATTGAGACTGCCATAGCATTAATATTTATAACACATTAAGAGCTTGATAGTTAAATTACCTTCATTATAATCTCAGGTGGAATGCAGTGTGTCAGGAGCTCATAAAGCCGTCCACGGACCTCTAAAAGCCTGTTGGAAAGACACCACAAAATATCAGGAGTATGTCTCCAAAGCATGCTAATGTGTTTCCACCACATTTTTTTCTGTTTCTTATTTTGTGTGTTATTTTGACCTCACTCCAAAGCATTGCACAAGTCAGTTAGTTTCAATTCAAATGCCCATACCACCTTTTATTCAAAGCAGTAAGTTACACGTACTCTAGCTACAATGGTCTCGGTCACCTAGAAGCTACAGGGCAATTAGAATTTGCCTCAGGCTTGTCTCCCTTTAATTCCTCTTCATATCTAAATTATTATTCGTGCTTAAGATTATTCAGAAGACACCATAAAATTGATTAGAGCCACAAGAGTCAAACTGTTATTCTGCCTTCACTGTTTACGAGAGAGGGTAAGGTGATTAGGTGGGAGAAAGTGAGAGTTCTCAAATCTCAACTTTTGGTATCAGGTCAGAGGCTACAAGTATTTAAATGAAATACAAGAGTAAGTGACATCTCATGTAATATATGGAACAGACTAAAAAGATCAGGCTGTGTATATGACACAGAGATGGATAAAGGAAGGATCTCCTAACCTGCTTTAAAAAAAGCAATGATTTCTCATTTGCAGTTCTTTCACAAAGGTGTGTTATGCTGAAGATGGAGAAATAGAAGCTTTAACATAAAAACACCCCACCTAAACAACACTCCTTCCCCCCCAAAGCAGAAAGACAGCACAACATGCAACAAATAAGCTTATGCTCACTTTTGATTACTACAGCAGAGAAAACAATTTTTTTCAGTTCCTGAAGCTCATTCAGCCTCCCCTGGTAATTTTAAGCTCACTTCCTCTGACTGCAAAGTATCAGCTCCAGCAAAAATGCCAGAAAATTACATATAACTGAAGACAACACATTTTTAAATATAACATTTTTTTCAGCAGTTGTATTCACCTACCTTTGTGGAGTCTGTTGACCGACAATAGCATTTGCAGTTTCTCTCAAATAAACTTCCCAGTCCATCTCAGGAATGTCTTGATCAGCAGTAAAAGGATACCTATATAATAGTTTTTAAAAAAAAAATTAAAATCAAAGCAGGCTGTCACCTATTTTAACATGGCCTCAGAAGTAAGTTAATTTTTGTGTCCAAGAGTATAATTTACATTCATTTTTAGCAGTGACTTACTGTTGTACTCTGCAGGACTCACACATCAGCAGTGCCTTCCGAAGGTTCCTGCCAGATTTCTCTGCAATCCTTTGAGCCAGCTCCTGAGGAAGAGTCAGGCCTTCCTTCTTACACACGCTGGACAAGACATGGCAGATCTGGATGGAAAACAGATCACAGGGAGTGCAACCCTCAGCAAGCAGTTCAGCACCCACAGACCCTCCCCTCTGAAACACCTCCAGACCAGAGATGGGCCAGTCTTTCAGAAGACATGCTTGACATGTCACCCACCACACAGAAAAACAAGCCCACAGGAAGAACTTATCTAGTAACAAGTTTTTAATAACTTAGTTTTGATTTTCTTCCAACATACATCTTCAATGCTGGGAGCAGGCACTCGTACAGCCAGGCATCTGCTTTGAATAGGTCCTATAATTTTGGACATGGAGTTGCAGCACAGGATCAGCCTGCAGGTCGCCATGTACTTCTCCATGGTCCTTCGCAAAGCGTGCTGAGCATCTTTAGTGAGTTTGTCCACCTCTGTTAACAGCACCACTGAAAAAGGATTAAAAATGCTGGGGTTTATTTGGTTGGGGTTTTTTTGGTTGTTTTGGTTGTTGTTTTTTTTTTTTAATTTATTTTAATTTTTTTTTTTATTAGTATCAAATCTTTCTAAAAAAAATTAGTACTTTCACATATAAGCAAGAATACCAAAACACATGATTCAAGCAGAAAAAGGCAACATGGTTCCACAGACAGGAAAATAAGGTTTAAAACAACCTGCATGCCCTTTTGACTGTATGATCTTCTGCTCCTTCATACCCTATATTTATGCCCTGGAAGGTCAATTTCTTGAGAGCAGGGCCTGCAACACTTCAGTGCCAAAAAAATAATCCAGGCAGGTGTAGAAGCTTTCAGTTTGATAATTAATACAGAAACTTTTTAAGACTTTATGGCATAAGGGCACATCAAAAAGCAAAAATTTCTTGAAGACTCCGTTCCATACTTTTATATATTTAAACCCAGTGTCTTAGCTTAAAGGAGCTGCCTTGTTATTGTAGCTGCAGTGCTTTTCCATGGTATTTTAAAGAAAAAAATAAAAACTTATTTCAAAAATGCTTCAGAACAATCAGGAGTCACCTAATATGAAGCAGCTAACCCAAGCAGCTACTCTGTGCAGGTTCCTGCATAGGCAACTAACAGATGGCTCATGTCAGTGCTCTGAATGGTTGGGTGAGAACAGCCTGGAGAAACAAGTCAGCCCATTACTCTTCTCCCACCTCCCTTCTGGTGATGCACGTGGCCTGAGGAGACCAGCCAGCTTACCAGGTACTCTGAGGTTCAAGGTATGACTGCAGCTGTAAGGATAAACACAACAACAACTAGTAGAGCAAATCAGTGCCTACCAGCTTAGGTGAAATAGTGTTTTGGGTGAACAGTGAGGGAAATGAGAAAGTACTAAATCCATGACCATTTTCAACTAAACTCTGCTCTGTCTGTCATTACTTCCTCTCTCCTGTAATCTCTTGTTATACAGTTGGTTATACAGATATCTCCTCCTCCAAAACACTACAAATAATCAGCTAACTCCTGACACAGCACTGTTTGCCATAAGGTTATCCTGCCCCTCAGCTCAATATTAAGCCTCAGTGGCTCTCAACTCAAATGCTACTGTAGATCATTAAACTCAGTTACAGTGCATTTCAATGACAGCCATGTGAAAAAGCAGGAATCTGAGCTCCCTCTGCCCAGCCACAGTCATTCAGCCACACCCTGTCCTCCTAAGAAACAACACAAGAGACAACGGAGCGTTTAAGCACTCAAGATACTTCCACAGAGGAATTAAAATGGGAATCTGTTTAATCTGGGAAAGGTTCACATGCCCTCATGCAATATACAGGTACAAACAAAACAGTCAGCTAAAATCTCTGAAAAACAAGTTTACAAATAACTTTGACTGGTTTTAACTGCTTTTACTCACCTTTAAAATCTCGTTGAGTACTTGTCTCAAGTTGTTGGGATTGTGCTACTGTCTTCAAGAGTTCCTGAATTACTACACGGTCACTGTTTCCTGCATCACTGTACCAAGAGTTTGAATAAAACTTGGTTTAAAACAACTTTAAATTGCATATAAAATACATCCTCTTGGCCAAGTGACTGAACGAGAATGCCAAAAGGATTCAGAAGCTGTTGAGGTTAGCACTGCACTCAACACACACACTTTGTTGAAAGTTACCTTCCCAATAACAAAAACAACACAAAGCTTACGCAGGCACAGCTGGATTAGTAGCACTGTATTGTGAAATGGTGAAGCCAGTGTCAAATGCTTCATTAACTTATTAAAGCAGAACTTATTTTTCTGATATGACAAATATAAACTTTTGTTCCCTACAATTTGGGCAAAGACAAACAATGTGAACATTTTTACCCATTATCAGAAGAAAAATGAAGTACAAACACATAATAAGATTAATGACTCAAAGCACTGCAGTAAATGTGTAGCTCTTTCCCTATGCAAAGTAGATGTCATTCTGTGAACAACCTACAGTCTTAATGTACTTGAGCAGCAGATGCACTGAAGTTACAAAGAGCTGCTAGTGGAAGAGTGATACTGTGATACCATCACAGCTCAGGTGGTTGACTTTTCTCCTCTTGGAAGGCAGGAAAACACCAGGAAATCCCAGCTCCCCTCCTGCCTCTTCTCACTGTCCACTACAGCAGCACTGTGCAGCCTTCTCAGTCCCCACCTTAGGAGCTCAGCTACTCTGACTCAGATTTGACAACCACTGGGGACTGACTTGCAACCTAGACTACTGAAAAAGCAAAGAAAAAGAGAGGAAAAAACCTCACACTCTTTAGCATCCCCAGACTGTTGCCTTGGCAGAAGCAGAGGTAGCTCTGCAATATTTCACTGGCAAGCAAAAGAAAAAGCATTTGCCTGTCCTGTTCTAGTCACCATTCAAGCAGACCCTCCCTACTCTTGCCAAGGAGAATGCAGCAGAAATACAGAAGCATACAAACTCAACAGTTCACAATCTGCTGAATAGGCTGCGCTGGCTTTGACTGCAGAGATCTGTCCTTCAGCAAGGGAGCAGAGCTTTAGTTACAGCACAAAAAAAACAACAAGCAACATGAAACAAGCCAGTTCTACTTACAAGATAGGACAGTTTTTTGGAAGCAGAAACTCATTAAAATAGTTTCCTAACATTTAAAGATAAATTATTCTCTGCAGTAACAGATAACCCAGAGTTCTAAAAGTTCCTGGTGAAAAATCATCCCTTGATATTATGTGACCACACCAAACATTCCAAGAAAACAATGAAGAAAATCAGTTACCACACAGACATTTCATTTGCATTGTTCCTCGTTCTTCACTGCCCACTTCCACAGAACCCATTTTAAAGCATCTACCCAAGCTAGTCAAGGGACCAACGGACAACACTTTGGAATTCAGATAATATCCTCGTTTTGGAGGAAAAAGAACAGTTCTATCTAATAAAGTTCCACAATATGTTCATTGTCTGCAGAGTCCTCCTTAGAAGTTCATTTCCTTTCCCTGTTAGCCATTTATCATGTCCCAAGTTACTCAAGATGCACAATGTGATTTCACAGTATTACAATTCAAGCAAGCTTCACAGACTATAGCACAGCACACACAGGTTCCCTGCCTGGTCAGACACCAACATGACAGTTGCTTGACCACTTACAGCTTATGAATCAATATAGATTTAAAGTAAAATACACTTATTTTACATGTTTCAAACTAAAAGTGCTCTATGGAGAGTAATAGAAGTGTTAGTGTTATTAGGTTATCAGAGCAGAGGATTGAATGGTCACACATTTATATCACCAAAACGACATACCCCAACAGTTAATTACAAATAAAAGTTTCAACTTTAATTATTTGGGTCTGTAATAGAATGCCAATAGATATTCACTGATCAATACACAGCCATTAGCTGCAGAATGAGCTTTTGAAGGAGACATTGTACATGAGAAGAGCTTCTAAAACTCAGAGGAAGATGAAAAAAGGTTCAGCAATAAGCACAAAGCTCCAAGTTACTTCAGGATACACTTTGCCTTGCAATTGCAATCCAGACAACAAAGCTAACCTAACCAGAGCCCCCCAGTGCACAGTGACATTTACACTCATGATTTGAAGCAACATTAAAGGGTTTCAGGTACACACAAGTATTTACTTTGGTAAAGTGAACTATCACTGGCAATTTCACAGCTGCCAGAGAAGACACACAGTAAACCACTACAGCTCCTGTCATTGAAATCAACATCTGACCTGACTCATGACAGGATTACCACTGTTTTGTGGTGATGTTCTTTCCTGTGCTCCAAACTCCTTACTGGAAGAGTTACTGGGTAGACCCCACTTTCAAATCACTTTATTTTTGTACTTGTGAGACAGCTAACAATATGGGAGTGTTGGTTCCAATAAAAGCTCTCCACTTCAACTTAAATGGTTAAATCTACAAATCCAGAATTGCTTGCTACCCACTCCTCAACATCAGCACACTCATGTGTCCAGTTAAGCAGACCATTACTGTCTTTAGCATACAGCAACTGAAATTTTCATCCATTTAGAACTCTTCAATTAAAAATCCTCTCCCTGCTCCCATTTGTAGTTCAAGCCCATAAACCATTATCTAATTTTCTCAGGCAACAAACTGGGCAATCAGGCCCTTATATATCCAGGCTGAAACCACTTACAGTATGACCAGTGGCTCATATTTGAAGTGGAACATTTTTACTGTACACTTACCTTGGGTTAACTTCAAGGTGATAATTACTTGCAATGGTGCTAATCTCAATTTTCTTTTTAGAAGGTGCCTGTGTAGAAAGCAAGCATATTAAATTTCAGAAAGGGTGTTCTAAAAATCTGATGTGAAAATTTATTCTCCAGGTCACTACTGGCTAGGCCACAGGCACACCAAAAGTCTCAGAGATCAAAGAACTGCTACACATCTCCTATCCTCCAATCCCACCTCCAAAGGAACAATACTGACACCCAGCCTGGAAAATAGCAGTAAAGATTATTATAGAAACACATAGTACATATCACTCTCTGCTCCAGTTACTGAGTTTGGTAAAAAAGAAATCTTATTATTGGAATCAGCTGTTCAAGGTAAGCAATAGTTTCTCCCTCCAGATGAGTTATGGATGGAAAATGTCTGGACAAGCCTGAAGAGGCTGTTTACTTCTCTTGACACAGGATTTCAAGTCTGTGCTTTGTTTAAAGAAAACACTGGTATTTACATCAATGAATTTGAGTTGGAACAGTTAAAATATATCCTACATTTTCACCAATCAGTCCAAATATTATATTCATTCCACTCCTGAGAATTAAAAAGTAAACAGTAAATAACCCAGTTATCAATAAAACTTGATAACTCCTTGCTGGTTAACCCATAACAAGGATATTGAATGGCTAGTATAACCTTTTAATACTAAACAATTACATGCCTAAGACAAGACAGATAGTATTTTGGGTTATTTGCCAATGCTGAAATTGTCACTATGAGAATGAGAAAACAAGCTAAAACTTGCATATATGCAAAAAGAAAATAACCTTCAAATAAGGGTTATTTTTACAGATAAATGAAATTTTATACATCCAACTGAGATCTACTCTATCACAACCACATGCTGCTATCCAAACTGACTTGTAAACAAAAAACCCTAACAGACCACAAAACCAAACAACCAGCTACAGAAAACAATGAAAAAAACCCCACACCCTCCCACCAATGAAGACCTAAAAAACAATAACATCTGGCAAAAGCAGTAGTCCCTGTAGTCAAACTAGCCTGTTTAATTACATAAAAGAGCTTGACGATACTGAGAGTAAAAAAAAAAACAAACCATTTTTAAAGCTTAAATAAACATAAAGGCCTCATAATAGAAAGACATCAGTATATAAATATTCACATTACTTGGTAGTAGGTGGGAGATTTATTGTTTTACCGTTATACTCTGATGCTCAATCCTCAGCTTCTCCACTCCTGCACCATACAACTCCCTTAACAAACACATTATTCTTGTCTTTTTTCCAGCTCCTGATGGTCCATACACCAACAGATGAGGGAAGTCACCACACTGAACCTGAACACAAAGTGACAACATTAGTTGGCTGCATTACCCTTCTTTACAAAAGACTGTTCATCTTTCCAGTCTCACCCAAGTTTACACAAAATTACTTTTCCAGTTCAGTCACAGCATAGTACCTAAAATTAAAACTGCTGAATTCCTTTCCTGCAGCAATATTTCCTACAGAACATTATTTTTCTGAAGATCATATGTAACTCATTTAAATCCAAACACCTCACCCCTCAAAAAAGATAAAAAACAAAACTAACTCACAAACAGAACAAACCCAAAATAAGACAAAAAAAAAAAAAAAAAAAAAAACCAACAAAAAAAAAACCCTAGCATTTACATGCTTTCCAGGGTTTCTAGAGTGCCAGATGCAATAAGCAGACAGTAAAAAGGATTATAAGAAAGTTTAAAGCAGATATATGATACATATAACTACATATATATGCATATCTATCATATATGTAAAATTACTGTGATGTTGCCTTTGTAAGCCGTGAATATGTGCAAACAAGTAATAGCTATCCTGATATAAAGGATCCAACTTGAATAAAGTTAAGAGCTTGTTTCTTGAAAATGTAAAAAGCATGACCTGGAGGGCATCTGACCTAACAGTCCAAATTTATGTTAGTTAGATATAACAGTTATGGAGAAACACTCAATCCAGTGGTGTAGTAAAATCAGCACATCTGTCTATTAACATCCAAGGGACTACCTAGTCCTGACTTTTATTCCCAGCTGCTCACCTTAAAAGCTTCAGTTAACTTTAAAGCAAACTTAGCAAGCCCTGTTCCCAGAGTTACAGCTCATTCTCGGCTAAAGCCACCAGGACGCACAGATGCGCATCACTCTCGGAAAATTAAGAAAAAAAAAACCCAGCCCCTAATTTCCGCGCAGGCGTTTCCAGGCGCGCAGGCCCC
>NW_008627819.1:9398-10015 GCF_000691845.1 Merops nubicus | reverse complement strand
GGAGGGGGGTGCCAGGTAAGCCCAGGGGGGTGCGGGTGTCCGGCTGCGTCGCCCGTCCTCTGCCTCCCCTCCTGGAGCCACCGTTGCTGCTGGCAGGACCTTCATCCTCCTCTGCGAGGAGCTTCCTCTGCGAGCGCAAACATCCTCGGGCTGGGCTGTCCCAGCCTGATCTGGGGATGCCCTGAAATTTGGGGAGTAGGGGCAGGCAGCACCCAGCCCCCCCTGAGCACCCAGCCCCCCCTGCCTGGCTGGGGTCACCCCAGGGGTGGCAGGACCCTTAAAACCTCCATCCAGTCAGCTCATGCGCCTGCATGTGTCCCCTTGCTGCTCCACGTGGATCTGGGAACGTTCCCACCTCTGCCTCTTGCCAGGCTTTATGCCACTTGTGCCAGACACCACGGTGAGGGCACCCCCAAAGCCCCCCGAGGGCTCGGGTGCTGGTCCAGGAGTGCCCAGAGGTACCACAGAGCCCTTGCCCTGAGCTCGCTGCCCTGCAAGGCTGGATGCTGGCACAGGCAGTGCCAGGGAGGGCTGCAGGCAGGTCAGGGAGCACTTGCTGGTCACAGAATCCCAGCGTGGTTGGCATTGGAAGGGAACTCCGGCAGTATCATCCAACC
>NW_008627819.1:6280-9167 GCF_000691845.1 Merops nubicus | reverse complement strand
GGGGCCCTTTAGCTCTTGCTCAGCATTGATCAGATGCCCCTTTGCCTGCACAGCGTGTGGCAGGGTCACATCCATCCCGGCTCCGAGTCCTCACTGCACCCCTGTGCCAAAGACAAAATCTGTCCGAGGACCAGACCAGCGCTGCCCTCAGTGGGATGTGTCCATTTGTCACACATCCAGTGGCTTGTCCCTCTCCTCCATGGTGGCCCCTGGCCTGTCCCCAATGACCATGACCCCATGCTGCCTGTTGTGGCAGAGCTGGTGGCCCCAGGGTGCTGGGGATGGATGAGTTTGGGACATGAGGACTCTTAAGTTGGGACTGTCCTATGCCATGAGTCCCCTGCAAAGGAGGGACACTGGTCCCATTGTGGGTGGAGATCCCTCCAGGATGCTGGAGGGAGAGCAACCAGGGTCTGGCCACCAACCCTGTGGTCAGACCAGGCTGAGCAGAGCTTTATTTCAGGCTTAAGGCCTCCACTGGACCCTCAAACCCCCACTCTGGGGGGAAGGATGCGGTGCTGGGTGAATGCTCTGAGGAGGGACTTGGGAAAGGTCTAGGGGACAGTGCACGTGGCATTGTCCCCTCTGTCCCATTGTGTCCTGGACAGCCTGGTGTCTTCTTGTACAGCCTGGCACTGGTGGGAGAAAGATCTTGCCAAAATCATCCCTGGTGGGTGATGCCCACCTTAACTTGCCTGGGGCTCGGGGCAGCCACCCTGCGCCTTTCCTGCCTGTACATCAGCCCCTTTACTTTGGATCCTGCTCTTAGAGGGGTCTGGACACACAACCCCCCCTCTTCCCACCTTTCCCACCTGCAAAGTCATCAGGAGCCCTGGGAATGAGCCGCTCCCTCCTGGATCTCCCCTGGGAGCAGCAGCCCCACCTGGGCTAACCCCAAACCTCGGCGCTGGGTGCAGGCAGCAGCTCATTGCATTCGAGGGGGCATCCACCTGTCCGGGAACCCCCAAGGGACTTGGGGTGGGGGCATCACTCCCCAAGCACAGCAGCTTCACTCCGAGGAGCTTCACCCCAGCCGGGGAGGGGCACAAACCAGCACTGAGCAGCACGGCGCCGGGCTCCCCCCGATTTTCCTCCCTCCAGCTCGCGGCAGACCCTCGGCAGCACCTCCAGGAGCATCGCCCCAGCAGCCCCACGTGCCCCCCTTTTCCCACGCTCCCTTCCCCAGGGAGCCAGCACCCCACCCCGCGGGGGGAACACGTCTTCACGCTCTCTGTGTTTTCCTTTTGAACGGCGTGGCGGGCGCTAGGTGTCCAGCCACATCCAGGTTCTAGCTCGGAAGAAGGTGCGGGAGTACCAGGTTGGCATCAAGGTACGTTGGCGCCCTTGCCCAGGTGTCCGCGGCGGTGTCTCTGTGAGCATGGGCAGCCCCTTCTCCTTCTTCCTCCTCTCCTCTGGTTGACGGCTCTGCTGTTCCCCCTCTCCTTCTGCTCTCTCTCTGCAGGTCTCTAGCCACTTGCAGGTTCTTGCCCGGCGGAAATCTCGTGAGATTCAGTCCAAGCTGAAGGTACGCGTGTGCCCCCCAGCCCTGCTGCCACCCCTGCCCGCTCACCACTAACGCCCTGGGCTCTGTGCCGTGCTGCTTGCTTTCCTGGCTTGCCTTTGATTAGTTGCTCTTTTTTTTTTTTTTGGTGGTTTTTTTTTTTCTTCCCCCTCCCTCGACCGGGTAGGTTTTAGTGGCATCGTTGCCCAGGTGCCCAGAGAGAAGGGCCAAGGAGGGGAGGGTCCAGCTTGAAGGTGGGGTCAACAGAAACAGGCTTCCCTCTCCTCTAGGAGGGTGAATTTGAGTGCCAGATCCCCTCTTTTGTCTCAGGCAAGGACCTCACTGTGGGGAAACGGGGGTTTAAACCCTCCTCTGGTGATGCACGAGGGATCCCCCCTTCTTTTGGGACATCAGGGCCAAGGAGGCCCCAAGGAGGGGGAGGACCCCCAAGAGCAGCCAGCAAGGCAAAGTGAGGTTCAGGGAAAGGCTGAAAGGGCCCCTCCAGCCTCACCTAGTTGAGACCTGGCCCCGCTTGTGATGGGTGCCAGAGGGATGTGGGCAGAAGCAGGTGGGTCCTGGGGGTCCCTGCAGGCTCCCAGCCCGGTGGTTTTGTTACACCAGGGTGTGAGTACAGCCCAGGTGGCACCTCAGGGGTGTGGGTGGCAGCAGGTCCAGATGGGGCTGTGCTGCCAGGGAGTGGGCACAGCAGTGCCAGGGCAGCCCATGGTTCCAGGGGCCAAGGGAGCCGAGTGAGGAAAAAGTGGATCATCCTCTCTTCTCTGTTTGGCTTTTCTTTCCTTCCTTCCTTCTTCCTAACTGGAGCCCAACTAACCCTTCCGTAACAGTTCTCACCGAGCTTCGTGACAGTGGTGGGAGGATGATGATGAGGGGGGTGGGGTGGGGGCAGGTCTGGGGACGTTGCTGAAGGACTGAGACCTGCTGGGGTTGGACCCACACGGGTAGCTGGCTCCTGGCTGGGCTGCACAGCCTGGGATGCTCCTGGGATAATCCCTGCACCAGGGAGCATCTCCTCAGGCAGGATCCTGCTGCTTGGAGCAGATCCAGAGGAGCCCCCGCAATGCCCCGAGGGGGGAACCCCTCTGCTGGGGGCCCAGCAGGAGAGAGTTGGGCTGGGCCAGCTGAGAGGAGAAGGCTCCAGCTGGGGAGACCTGCTGGGGGCTGCCAGGGGCCTGCCAGAAAGCTGGGGGGCGACTTTGGAGCAGGGGCTGTTGGGACAGGACAAGGGGGGATGGTTTGAAGCTCCAAGAGGGAGCTTGAGACTGGAGAGAAGGGAGAAATGTTGGATGTTGAGGGGGGTGAGCCCCTGGCCCAGGCTGCCCAGAGAGGTGGTCGCTGCCCCATCCCTGGCACCATCCCCGGGGAGGT
>NW_008627819.1:2663-6268 GCF_000691845.1 Merops nubicus | reverse complement strand
CTCTGAGCACCCTGCTCTAGCTGGGGATGTCCCTGCTCAGGGCAGGGGGTTGGAGCTTTAAAGATTCCTTCCAATCAAAACCCATCCATGATTCTATGACCCAGGGGGGACCTGCTGCCTTGCTGAGGCTGTGGGTGTCCAGAAAACCTTTCAGCCCCTTTCCATGACATCAAGGTTCCAAAAGCATCATCAGCTCCCTGTGTCCCTGTCCCCCTGTCCTGGGGGCTGTGTCCTAGCCTCTGGCACCAAGGCTGGCAGGAGGTGCCACCATCAGAGCTGGCACTGGCATTTTGATCCCCAAAGCTTTAAGGAGCTCCAGCTCATGCTGCCCAGGAGCTCACCAAGCCATGCCCTCCAAAGCGCCCTGGTGAACCCTGAGCAGGGTGCCAGGAGGGTGCCCACACCCTGACAAGTTTGTTCTGCTGGGAGAAGCCAGGAGGGGGCATCTGAAGCTATTTTGGGAGGTTCCTCTGTGCTCATACATAAACCCAGCTGCTAACATCAAGAGGGGAGAGGGGCAAGGGGGGAGCAGCAGGGGCAGCAACAGCAGAAGCCTTTGCACCAAGAAAAAAAATACAATAGGAATAGGAAATGAAGAGTAGAAGAGGAGAGGAGTCGAAGAAAAGAGAGTGGAAAAGAAGATTAGAAAAGACTAGAAAAGAAGAGTAGAGTAGAGTAGTAGGATAGAGTAGAAAAGTAGAACAGAATAGAAAAGTGGAATGAAGAGAAGAGAAGAGAAGAGAAGAGAAGAGAAGAGAAGAGAAGAGGACACAATATGACATTGAGCTTTCCTTGCTGCAGGCTGCAGGGCGAGGGGAGGCAGAGGCAGGAGTGACCCCAGGGTCTGGGTGTGAAGCCTGGTGTCCATGGTTGTGTTCTCCACCCCTGGCCATGCCTCCTGCAAGAACCTGGCAGGGAACAGCCAGGGTTGATCCTTGTCCTGTCGAATGGAAGCTCCCTTCTGTGAGCAGCAGACACATCTGTATTTTAAAGCTGCAGTCACGTGCGTGTTGGTGCTGCCCGGTGGGTGGCTCTGTGCCCACGCTCCTGCCCTGCCACGGGGGAAAAGAAAGGAACTGATTGAGCTGTCCTGGATCAGTCTGGATCCTTTCTGGGGGAGGAGCACAATGAGGAAGGTTCAGAGGGAGGACAGAGGAGGGCTGTGGTGGGACTAGCACAGCCGTGTCACCGCAGTGAGTCCGGGGGAGCAGCCTGGTCCTGAGGGCAAGACCTCAGAGCCCCCCACTCCTGCCCAGTGCTGCTGAGACCTCCAGAGTGAAGAGGAGAAGGGAAAAGAATTGGTCTCCTGTGTATGTGCATATAGATATAGATATAGATATATCAATGCACACAGGGCACAGGGGGGTGTCCAGGGTGCCTGTAGGGCAGTTGGTGCCTACATCCCACTGCAGCCGGGTGCAAGGTGCCCTTTGCCAGCCACAAGCTGGGTGGCTTTTCCTTGTTGTGCCCTGGTTGGAAGCACTGGGAGCTGCTGAGGAGGTTGTCAGGGATATCAAAGGCTGTAAAGGGTATTAAAAGGCCAACAAGGTGCAGGTCTGGCTCGCCACGGCAACCCCGAAAATAGTGGGGGGCTTTGGCATCCCCTTCCTGGCGGGATTGAGCCTGGGCAGCGGTGCCCACTGTGCATCCCCTGGTTTGCAGCCAGGTCAAGGGGTTCTCTCCCCAAATCAGGCTGTGGTGACGAGCCAGGGCGGGGGGTACACAGCTCAGAGGGGTGCACACAGTGCCCACGGGCTCCCACAATGCTCTAACCTTTGGTTTTTTCTTTCTTTTGCATACAGGCCATGAACTTGGTAAGTTGGGCTTGACTTTGTGATGCCTTTTGTTCCCCTCTGCCCTTCTCCCCCTCCTGCAGGGGGGTGTGGGGGGGTTAAACCCTTCATGTCCCTGGGGAGTGGGGACACCTTCCAGACCCAGCCTTGGGGACATTTGTGAGATGAAAGCATTCATTTTCATGAGTGCATTTCCGGGTGGGGGGAAATCCACCTGCTCTGGTCCCTTGGCTGGGGGGCACGACTAGCTCTGAGTTTGCAAAACCTGCTGGGCACACTTGGACCGGGGGGGTCTCAGGGTGCCCCTGTAACCCCTGTCTCTCTGCTGTCCCCCCCAGGACCAGGTCTCAAAGGATAAGGCTCTGCAGAGCATGGCTTCCATGTCCTCCGCGCAGATCGTGTCAGCCAGCGTCCTCCAGAACAAGCTCAGCCCCCCTCCTCCTCTTCCTCAGGCCGTCTTCTCTGCTGCCCCCAGGGTGAGGACACCCCCTTACCCCCAGCGGGGGCACCCTGGGGTGGGGGGATGCAGGATCACTGCTGCACAGGGGACAGGGGGACTGTAGAATCATAGAGTGCTTTAGCTTGCAAGGGACCTTTAAAGGTCTTCTAGTCCAAATGATGATGCTCGATGGCCACCCTTAGCCCTGAGGGTAATTCAAGGGGGGCACTTGGGAGGTCCCTGCAGTTTGCGGTGGGTGAGAAGGGGATTTTAGCGGGGGGCAGAAGCCACTAACTCTTCATTGTGCTGCTCCCCCAGTTTTGGAGTGGGCCTATCCCAGGACAGCCTGGACCCTCTCAGGAGTAAGTACGAGACCCCTCCACTGCCCCGTGCCAGGCAGGACCCCCCCATGGCGAGGGGCTGGGGTGACCTGGGCTTCGTTAACCTAACGATACCCTTTGCTTTCCAGCATTAAACCGTTTGCACAACCAGCTTACCCCATCCAGCCACCCATGCCTCCATCACTAGCCAGTAAGTGAAACCTGCCAGGTCCTGTTTGTCCCCTGTCCTGTGCCACCCTCCCACCCACCTTCAGTCCCCTCCCCAGCCCCGCTGGGTGAAAAAACAGGGTTTAAACTCCACAAATAGCCCCGTGCCAAGCGGGATGCTGCAGCTCCCAGCCGTGGTCACCTCCCCTAGTCCCCTCACACCCTGGAGCAGGAGTAGCACCTGGCACATTTTGCTGGGAGACGCGGGAGGGTGCAGCGAGGACGGGGGTGGATGAGGGCTCGCCCCAGCTCATGGCTGGTCATGGTGTGCTCACCCCCGCCCAAGGCTGGTCATGAAGTGTGAGTCCCCCCCAGGTTACGAGCCCCTGGCTCCGCTCCCACCAGCCGCCTCGGCCGTGCCCGTCTGGCAGGACCGCACCATCGCCTCCGCCAAGCTGCGGCTCCTCGAGTACTCCGCCTTCATGGAGGTGCCTCGGGACGCCGAGACGGTAACGGTCCCCTCGCTGTCCCCACCGCTGCCCAGCCCTGCCCTCGGTGCCCCCTGGCTTTCATCTGACCTCGCTGGTTTTTTATCCCCCCCCTCCCGGTGCTTACAGTACAGCAAACACCTCTTCGTGCACATCGGCCAGACCAACCCCTCGTACAGCGACCCGCTGCTGGAGGCCGTGGACATCCGCCAGATCTACGACAAGTTCCCCGAGAAGAAAGGGGGTCTCAAGGAGCTCTATGAGCGTGGCCCCCAGAACTCCTTCTTCCTCGTCAAATTTTGGGTACGATGCTTTGGGAGGATCACAGAGTTATGGGGTGGTTGGGTTGGGAGGGACCTCTAGAGATCATCGCATCCAACACCCCTGCTCCAGCAGC
>NW_008627819.1:1760-2414 GCF_000691845.1 Merops nubicus | reverse complement strand
TCAGATCCCCTCTTGGGCTTCTCCTCTCCAGCTGAACAGCCCCAGGGCTCTCAGCCTATCTTGGCACAGAGATGCTCCAGGCACCTCAGCATCTCTCCAGTAGCTCCTTTTCTCTCTTGAACTGGGGGACCCAGAACTGGACCCAGTACTCCAGAGGTGGCCTCACTGGGGCAGAGTAGAGCGGGAGGACAACCTCCCTCAACCTGTTGGCCACACTGTTCTTCAATGAGGATGGGGAAGGTTGTCTTCAATCCATTGGCTCATTGCATGTTGGGCACCCCACCAGCAGAGCAGGAGCATCCTGGGAGCTCCTTAAGCTCGGTGCCCCTTGTCCCCATCGAGAGCTTGGTGTGATGGCAACTCAGGGGACCCTCTTGCTGCTCTCATCTCTCCAGGCGGACCTGAACAGCACGATCCAGGACGGGCCAGGGACTTTCTACGGTGTCAGCAGCCAGTACCGAACTGCAGAGAACATGCCAAGTGGTGCTCCTTTGGGAAGCAGGTTGTGGAGAAGGTGGAGGTGAGTCCTGTGCCCCACTGTGTCGGGAAGGGGTGGGAGTCAGGCCCACAGCAGGTCCGGGGATGGAGAAAGCCCTAGAGCTGCGTGCGGGCCACACGGGGTGCAATGCCCATCCAGGCTTGGAGGGCAGAGGA
>NW_008627819.1:1225-1640 GCF_000691845.1 Merops nubicus | reverse complement strand
CGCGCGCGTGAAGAGCGGCCGCTTCGTGTACCGCATCCACCGCTCCCCCATGTGCGAGTACATGATCAACTTCATCCACAAGCTCAAGCACCTCCCGGAGAAGTACATGATGAACAGCGTCCTGGAGAATTTCACCATCCTGCAGGTACCTCCTCGCCTCCTCCACGGAGTGTTTCCCATCACGCTGTGCAGCCTATGCTTGTCCTGACCCCAAAATGGGCTGGTTAGTCTTGATGGTGCAATTAAATTGGCTGTGCCTGAGCCTCTCCAACCCCCTGAATAACAGCATCTGTCCAGCTCTGGAGCTCCCAGCATGAGAAGGGCATGGGCGTGTTGGCCACGGTCCAGAGAAGGTCATGAAGATGATGCAAGGGTGGAGCCCCTCTGCTGGGAGGACAGGCTGGGAGAGTGCGGG
>NW_008627819.1:0-1052 GCF_000691845.1 Merops nubicus | reverse complement strand
AGGGGGGGGGACCCCCGCCCCCCCCTGGGCAGCCTGGGCCAATGCCCCACTGCTCTTTCAGTAACGAAATTCTTCCTTACATCCAGTCAGAGCCTCCTCTGGCACAACTTGAGCCCATTGCCTCTTGTCCTCTTGCTAGTAACCTGGGAGAAGAGACCAACCCCCACCTCACTCCAGCCTCCTGTCAGGGAGTTGTAGAGAGCAGGAAGGTCTCCCCTGAGCCTCCTCTTCTCTAGACTAAACAACCCCAGGTCCTTCAGTCGCTCTTCATGAGCCATATTCCCCAGACCCTTCACCAGCTTTGTTGCTCTTCTCTGGACCCACTCCAGCACTTCAATGTCCTCCTGATCCTGTGGTGCCCAAAACTGACCCCAGTGCTCAAGCTGTGGCCTTACCAAGTACAGGGGAGAAGAGAAGGCTCTGGGGAGACCTCATTGGGGTCTTCCAGTATCTGAAGGGGGCCTGTCAGAAGCTGTGGAAGGACTCTTTAAAAGGGCTTGTAGTGATAGGAAAAGGAGTAGTGGTTTTAAATGAGGGGAGATTTAGATTAAAAATTAGGAAGAAGTTCTTTGCTATGAGGGTGGTGAGACTCTGGTCAGGGAAGCTGTGGATGCTCCATCCCTGGAGGTGTCCAAGACCAGGCTGGATGGGGCTTTGAGCAACCTAGTTTAATGGGAGGTGTCCCTACCCGTGGCAGGGGGTTGGACTAGGTGATCTTTCAGGTCCCTTCCAACCCCTTCTGTGGTCCTGTGACCTCCCCATGGCTCAGCCCCCTCCCAACACGCTCTCCTCTCCTCTGCCACAGGTTGTTACCAACAGGGATACCCAGGAGACCTTGCTCTGCATCGCCTTCGTTTTCGAGGTGTCCACCAGCGAGCACGGCGCCCAGCACCACGTGTACAAGTTGGTCAAGGACTAGGGGCCCTCGGGGACGGGCGGGGGCACGAGGGGCACGCAGGGGAGGGAGGGGGCCACGCTGAAAAGCCGCCCGTGCCCGTTGCCTTGGGAGAAGTCATTTGAAGAGAAGAGGCGGAGGAGGAGGAGGAGGAGGA
>NW_008627818.1:0-70161 GCF_000691845.1 Merops nubicus | reverse complement strand
ATCCCCGCCCTGTCCGCGCACCCCTCCTGTGCGTTTGTTGGGGCGGGGGCTTCTGTTCTGGTTCTGTGCTCAGGGTGCGTGTTGGAAGGCAGCACTAAAAATCCAAAGCTAAAAGTGTTTAATAATAATAACTATGCTCGTTCTGTTGTGTGTTTAGAAACGTGATGAGTTCTGTGTTACTCGCTTCCTAGCCAAAATGGGGGCGGGAGGGGGGGGGGCGAAAGGGAATCAAAGACCGTAGCAATCGGTTTAATCTGATTTAACTAATTTAGCAGAGAGTTGAGCTCACTACACTCTTCGTTGCAAGAAGAAATGTGCCGAAGGGCAAAGGAAGGGATCATTCCGCACTTCTGGAAGTGGGCTGCCCTAAAGGTCAGAAAGATTCCCTGTCAAAGTAATGTAATCCAGAAACACCACTTTCATGCACAGTGCTTCATTCTCCTCCTGCTTCGGTCTGAGTAAGCAGTGCTGTTTCACAGAGAGGGAAGTGAGCACCCTGAACTGACACACCACGTTTCTTGGCTAACAGTACCGTGTGATCAACATGTAACCCATGCTGTCATAGGATTTTTGATGCCCAGAATCTGAAAATCTAAATAATGTGCATCATGTGGTCTCTCCAGAGGGACTTTCTAGTAGTAAAATCCGATGTGTCAAGTGCTTTATCTTACTTCGTCATGTGATGGTATTAATTCTTAGGTGGGAACTTCCCCAAAGCTCCTGGAAGCCAGCAACAAACTTAACCAGTTGGTTCTACAAATATATGTGCTACTCTCAAAACAATGTTTACAATGACTAACAGCTCAGAACACTTGAACACAACCAAAATACAGAGTAGGTTTAGAATAACACAGCCTGTGTATTGTTTTTCCTCGTGTACTGCACTTGTTTTCTGTAAAGTGGGTAAGGATATTTCACTTTTAGAACTTTAAAGCATTGTCTTAAATTCAGAACATCTTTCAGTTCTTCTATGTTATTATTATCATTCTCACTGTGTAAGCCATGCTATGCAATCAGTTTTAAAAATATTTTACTTTCTAAGCCTACTACTGCTCAGCAGAGCTCTGTCATCCTTTGTTTTCTTGGCAGATTTTTCACTTTATGTTCATACTTCTGTGCAGATTCAAAAAAAATGCTACTTTTAAGATCAATAATCTTTTTGTCTTCATGTTGAGCCCAATTAATATTTTTCCATTCAGTGCTTTTTTCCTTGCATGATTAAAAGCAGTAGCATACTCATTTGTAGGAGTGTTTATTATTTTTATTGCTGTAGAGCCTGGGGAACCCCTCAAAATCTTGAGAGAAAGCGTTGTATAGAATTGTCTTGAAATGACTGCCTGATTCAGTTCGAAGTTTCTATTCCTACTATGTTTCGTAACTTGTACTGCTTTTAATAGTATGTGCTGGTTTTGCAACAACTTTGAGACCATTACAAATTAAGGGCCTAATCCTGCCTTCTTTGTTGATGTGGGCAAGCCTGTTGAAGCTAATAGGATTGTGGCTGGGAGAAAAGACACAAAAGTCAAACTCTACAAATTGCCTGAATGCAAACATAGAAAAGGAAAGTGCTTGTAGGCCAGAATTCACTGGAGCTATTAGTATATGTTTTTTTTTAAACATGACAATGGTGAGATCAATTTGTATAAATACAAATATGTGGTTTGCTGATAGAATTAAATAATGCCCAAGCACCTCATTTTTACTGTTCCCTCGTTTGCATCAATATAATGCCTAGTATACATTTTCTGTCAGTGGAAGTGGGGATGAGGAAGTCTTCGTGAATATTGCAAAGAATTTCCAATGGCATGGTGCAGAGCCCAAAAAGTGAGTTATAAAGCCATACATTTCAAACAGGTAAAGCATAAGGAATCATTTTACTATTTATGCTCAAGATAGTATTCAGAAAAACTATTCCATGACTATTTTGCTCTTAGATCGAACTGAATGTGTTGTTTAAAGTCTATAAGAAATACAAGAAGTGCAGAAGATTCCATTAAGGGCATAATACTTAAATCAGAAGTATGGTTTGTTTAGCATTTCCCTCACTCCTTCGTCATTTATCTTCAAAACTATTTCTACCTTTCACTTGAAATGAGCTCTTTGAATTTTGAGTAAATAGAAAACATCTCAAGCTCAGATTACTCAAATGTTTTGATAACTTTACAGGAATTTAAATGTGATTAGAAATTGTCAAGATAATTATTAAAGGTGTCCTTACATGCTATATCATTTCAACTGTCCTCAATTCTGAGATTTGTAATTTATTCCTTTAATGTTTGTTGGGTTGAGAGAATATAGATTTGTGTTTTTACAGATTATTTTCTTAGGCCACGCTCCTCTTGCAGTTGAAGTTAATGGGAGTATGAGTGAGTCACTGATATGTTGGGAAAGCTGCAACTGCCTGGCTTTAAAGTCCAAAATAAACTTTTGCTTTGAAGAAGTTAAAACACTTACTAGTATAAAAAAAAATAATCTGTAGAAAATAACTCTGTGTTTGAAAAGTGCTAATCATAAAACCAAAATCTTTGATACATGCTTCATCCTATCGAACCATACATTATCTATTTATGTGACAAAGTGGATTAAAAATGTAATCCATTAATAATGATTGTGCATCATAACAGGGTTTTTGTTGAACTGAAGTATTGTTTCCCATTTACAACAGATGCATAAAATAGTTACTTTGGAAGCAAATTTCTAGCAAAGATAGTAGAGAATAGACCACTGCTTAACACCTGAAGAGTGTTAAGTTAAAGGTGTTAATTCAGAAGATATCTGCATGGGTGTAGATTCTTGTCGTTTTTGCTGATACACATTGCAACAGTGTCTTAACACCAGAGATTAAGCATGAATGTAATCTATCGTGTCAGTTACAACATTGCTGAAGGAATTGTTGGTGAATCATCTGGGGTTTGCCATGTTTTTATGACAACTGGGAAATCCACAAGGTGCTTCCTTCTCTCTTAGGTACCTAAATACCTTTAAACACCAGGCTCTGCAAATGTGAGCCACAGCACACTGAAGTCAAGCAGAGTCTTTTGCTGACTTTGGTTGATTAAGATATAAGCTATGGTAGAAGAATACTCATGTTTGTCAGGAATTAATTTGCATAACTCAGTATCATCACATGAGCATTAACTGATAGCAGAGTCTTTCTGAATTAGATCAGCTGTGTGTGGTGGTGTATCTCTAGGTTGTAAGGTATTTCAAACAGAACATGCAGAACACAGAAAATGGTCAAAAAGCAGACTTGGGCTAAAACTAAACTGTGACCAATAGTAGCAAAAAGAAAGCCTACTCACTGGGATTTCTGCAGCTATCTGCAAATTTGACTATCTCTGATCTGGGTAAATGAGACACATGTATTTGGGATAAATAAAATAACTCCAACAAATTGCAGTGGAAGAATAGCCAGAATCTGTTTTTCTGGTATTTCTTCACTGTAAAAATGAGTCTACTCAAAAAAAATCAGCAAATGCCTGCCAGTATTGTTATTATAGTCATCAGCATAGCAATTAAGCTCCTGAAACAAACTTATTTTCCTATTACCCATGTCCAATGCACCTGTTTTTTAGATCATTTAACTAAAGGACCAGTACTGTACAAACATTCATTAAAATAACATTACACTTGCATTATATACAGAATACCTTCAACTGAGATGAAATTTTCATAAAATATGGGTGGAAGATGTGAGGAAGGAGTTTGAAGGATAGGTAGTGGTTATTGCCTTTGTTTGTGATCTGCCTTAAAAGAAGAAAAAAATATACTAGAAGCAGGTCTTACACACAAGAAATACAAGAGCCATAGTGGCTTGACAGGTTAGCTGAGAAGTGCGTAAAGAGCAAAATCAACCCTGTTCTTTAGGTTGGGCCAGTATCTATCAACTTTGCTGGCTGCCTGCTTGCCTTTTGTGAAGGCTCAGTTGCCATTTCGTCTGCCTTTTTTAAAAAAGGTTTGAGTCAGGTAAAATAAGCAGTTTTCAGATTTCAGGTCTCTTTTTTCATTATGGAAGCTGCTTCTGAGGGTGAATAATTGTTTTTGTATGATTATCCGGTGGGATACACAATAGGAAGGTGTGAAGAGTAGCGCTGATAATGTATCAGAGATGTAAAATAGCTGTAACACAAAGAATGAGACTAACACTACTCAAATGATTACACCGTTTCTCCTTTTCTGAACATCTGTAAGATCAAATTCTTTCTGTGCTTTCCAGTCTTTGACTTCACTGTAGCAGGAAGATGCCTTAATACCTGGAATTGATGGATCCCCTGTACTAAGGAGCATCCTTGACAAGACGTGTCACATTTTGCCAAAAATATCCTGCAACATCTGACTTGCAATGCTGGCATGCTGTGAAGGAGCAAGAGCATAATGTCGTGTGAATTGTGAGGAAGTTGGTGGTTTTCTCTGCCCTGTTTGGTGGCTCCAGCCACCTCCTGATGCCTAATTATGGCTGGTCTGCCTGTGTGCAGACTGGACTACCATGCATCTCAAGTGATGTGGAGCAAGTTCTCAGAAGGGCTCAGCCAGTGCCTGACCTGTGAAGCTGTTTCTTGGGCTGAGAAGCCTTTCCACAGGGCTGTTCATAATGGAATGGAGTTGGTCTTGATGACAGCCTGTACCTGGAAGTGTCTCCTCAGTTATTCTATTGCTGTTGCTTGCAGCTAAGACTTGGACTAACTTGGTTCTTGCAAGGTCAACTCTGCCATAACCTGAGCCATCTACCAAATCTGTGCCTCTGTTGCCTAGTTCTGCCCAGGCTGCCAGTAGGAACGCAGCCAGCATCCTGGCAGAGCAACAGGGGAGACTGGAGGCTCTTTCTGGCTAACATCCTCCGTTTATCTCTGCTACTATGCTGTCAGTCAGGAAGCAATCTGTAATCATTTTGGGATTATGTGACATCAGATGAGCTGTTGTAGCAGCTAGTGTTGGAATGACATTAGGAATGCTGTAGCATCTTCTGGAAGGTAGGATAGTGTGAATGGGGGCTGTGGAAGCATCAAGAAGTAGGTCCCTTCTCATGGAGTACTCTTGCTGGGGTGGAGGAATCCCACAGACCAGCAACAGATGTGGCCACAGGTACCCCCTCCTGCCTCAACAGTGAAAGACTATTTAAAAATCACTATGTTCAAAATTAATTTTAACTTCCTTTTTACAGAGAGTATGCCTGGTTTGGGTGAAAATTTTCAATTCCTTACTTGGATTACCAATTTCTGTATGATCTATGGAAATTTTAAAATTCGGCTTGATCAAATCTGATCAGACTACTGATACTGAGCAATTTTTCATCTGGGGGTCTTACACTGATTAAGCCTTAAATCATGGCATCTTTGTAAGGTAGCTACTCAAATAGCTTTCAGTTCTGTCCTGCCTTTCATTTCAGAAATTCAGATACTTTTGAGAGCATTAAGTGCTTGACAGCATGTGACATTAGAGAAGATACTGAACCCTAGAGTGATGAATCAGAGTTACCCAGATCTATTTTAAAAAGTAATGGTGATCTAAGGACAAAATTCAAAATTCTTGAGTTTCCATCCTCAACCCCAAAACTAAAGCCATTCTCTGCTTATAGTTGTGTTAGACAGAGAAAAGTGATAAAGACAAATTTGAAGATTAGAAACAAGGCTAGTAGTTAAGTCAGTGAAATGCACATGCCTGTAGTAGTTAGTGTGCGCATGTTTAATTTTCAAACCTAGCCAGTGGCAATAACTCATTCAGATCAGTCATGCATCAGGGCATCTTGTGGATGTTTTCCTTTGCATTATAAAATCCAAAATTAGAGGAGAGATGGAAAGGAACGACGTATATTTGACAGAAATTTTGTAATGCAAGATGTGAAAGAAATTAAATGGAATCTGCTGTCTATATATAGCTCATTCTGACCAGTATACTATTGGCATGTCCATAGGGGAAAGCAAGGAAACAATCCTGAAGTCCAGTCTCATCTCTACATAATTCTTAGCTATGATAAAGAACAAAGCACACAAGGACATAACTATAAGAGGAGCAAGATCCAAGAGTAAAATTCTGAAAGGGACAGCAGGAGAGAAGGATCAAAAGAGGAAAGGTAAACTTAGAAAAAGAAATGTTTTTTTTTTAATGGGTACTTATTGCCACTTGTGTTTAAACATCCTATATTATGAACAGTACAATTGATACAAATGGGATTCTTGACAGAATATAATTTTATAGTGATGGAAAACTAGGTGACCTGGGACAAATCCTTTACTGCTTGGGCCTGCACTTGATCCACCTAAGTGAAAACCAATTGGTTTTAGATCTCCTTGTGGCTAAAAAAAAAGCAGTGAAATTTGGAGCAACCTGTAAGTCTCTATGTGGAATGTGAACAGGACAGCAGACAACTTGAAGGCTTTCATGCCTACTTAGGACTTACTTGAACCAAAGGAAATTTGTTACTCCTTCTTCAGAGGCAATTTTCTTCTCTTTTTGTCCTGGGTGAACCAAAGAACCTGGACCAAGTCATTGAAGACTGATGAGTTAGTGTTAAGTAGTGCAAGTGTGCTGCACCACACTGCAGATTTCAGCTCCTTCAAGGTACTGTTTCTTGGAGCGATGCAACAAAATAAGACTTGAAAAGGAGGAATTAAAATAAAGAGAGAGTACCAGAGTCACAGTTTTGCAGTGCTAGCACACTGGATTCTGTACATCCCAAACCTGGGCAGTTTCCTTATGTGACAGGTGTTACCTCAAACCTTGCTTATCTATTTTTTCTTACAGCCTTGATGGTAGTAGCAGACATTCTCATGCTGCATGCCTTTTCACATGAATAGCTTTCATTCATTAACTTGGAGGAGGGGGTCAGCGGGAAATCAATGATGCTTTTTTTTAATCTACTCATATGCAGAACCATTAAAATGAATCCACTGACTACCTTCCAGCATTGCAATTTCTTCCTTGCAACCTTTATTGCAGTGTGTCTGACCCTGGTTGTGCTACATCAGCACTTGCAGATTAGGAAGAGCGATTCCTAAGTAAATGAAAGGAGTTGCTTCTTCCCAGTTTGCTGGTTACCCAGGGAAGGAATAGGCCTCCCTCAAGGGATGAAAAGGCCATCAGTCGATCACGTGTTCCTTAGAGCCATGTTGTTGTCAGATCCTTGGAAAAATGCATTTGATCTTCTGTCCTTTAACTGGATACCTGTGCCAAGGCTAAATTTGTAAATTATTTTTTACGTGTGTGAAGATTGAAAGGCTTTTAAGGCCAGACTGTTTGGATTGCAGCACAACTTAGACGGTATAGGAATAGCTCCCTTATGTACACATGCTGGTTCTTCGGAAGGTAAAATTAGCCCTTGAGGAGAAGGATTCAATGATTACAAATGTTAAAGACAATTTTTTATTAACAAATCAATAGAAATATGCCAACATATTTGAAGGTGAGGAAGTATAGGAAGTGAGGTGTAAGAATTAGCCATGTAGGAATTGTGATTATGATATAATATATGTATTGCATTAGAACAAAAGGGTCTGAAGTGATTGGACTCCCTTTAAAACTCCCTTTGCTATGCTGGAGTAAGAAAGAGCTCCTCCTAAAGGGAGTTAACAGATTAGGTAGATGGGATGAGAAAAGGGTGGTTTAAGGGAAAAGAAAAACAATGTTCTTGTTTTACAAATGGGGCAATGAAGCATTGTAAGATTGACGTGATTCTCTTGAGAAAGAAATGTTTAAACTTAAGTGGCCCTAAAGTCTGTATTTTTGCATATGTCAAAAGCTCCAGGAAAGGCATTCTATAAAAATTTGCAGAATGATTCATCCTTACAATTGAATATGGTAGGATTCATCTAGAGAGATTTTTTTTCAGACATTACCAATAAAAATGTTTCATGATTAAATAATAATAATTTGCATAATAATGCATACACATTAAAATATAGCAAATAATATATCATCCTGATTCAGTTTAATAGGTTGCAGGGTTCTGCACAGTACATTTTTACTTTAAAGCAAAAAACAATTGTAGAAAAAAATGAAATCACACTTGAAGCAATGTTTGATTTGCAGAAATGAAAGTATGAGATGTATTTTCACAAAAATGACCTTTTCATTATCTTCAAGAAACTGTGAAGATGTGTTTGGGAAGATTTATGACACTGAGTATATTGGCAGAAGATATAAGCACAGATTGTTAGATTAGGGACTAGTGTTGAGTTACGTCCTAGAAAGTAATACCAGTGTCTAGTGTATCCTTTTAAGAGAAGCTAACTGGGGTGCCCACCTCATGTGTTTGCCCTGGCTAAAATAATCAGTGTAATTGTAGAAAAAATGCTGCAGGGGCCTTTCTTTTTTTTCTTTCTTTTTTTTTTTTTTTCATACAGAGAGCTGAAAGTTTCTGATAAAGAAAGTTATTAGCTGTTTCAGGATCAGGCTCTACAAGAGGTGGCACATAGTGGAATCAAGGTCACATTCACATTCTGTCAGTATGTGTGAAATGGTTCTTTGCTAGGGATGGCAGTCAAAAGGGTTCAAAATTTCCTGGCATTAATGTTCTGAAAAATTGCAGTTAGTAAAAAGAAGGGGAGTTTACCTGTTTTGCTAAGGGCAGACTTATTGAGATCTCTTTGCTTTTCTGACTTGCATTTGAACTAACATTTTCAGCCCAAGACATTTTTCAGAGGCAAATTTATTCCCTTAATTTGGGTACCCATAGTTCAGATTATTTATTTTAGGTGCTGTTCACCCTATTCTCCTATTCTCAATCTTCTGTGTCTCCTATTGACGAGACGTTCCCCCTGCATCCTATTATTTCTGTTGCTGTTCTCTGCCACTCTCAGTCCATATTTCTTGGTGGCCCCTGCACTTCAAGTCATTTGTCTTAGCCCACAGGCAGGTTTTTACTTGTCTGCTTGTCCACAGCCAGGCAACCTTCAACCTGCCAGTCCATTCTCCCCACTCTTTTCTGGACACTTTCCTCTGGCTCTCGCCAGGAGCAAGGAACCCTTAACTCTGATTTTAATTTCCACTACAAGTCACCTACTCAGTGGATGCTGAACTCAGCAGCATGGCATTCTCCTGTTACTTGGAAATTCAGCTATAGTCTTGCACTGGTTTTGGCTGTGATAGAGTTAATTTTCTGCATAGTATCTCCTATGGTGCTGTGTTTTGGATTTGTGACCAAAGCAGTGCTGATAACGGGGGAATATTTTCATTATTGCTGAGCAGTGCTTACACAGTCAAAACATTTTCTGCCTCTCACACCACCCCAACATTGAGCAGGCTAGGGTTGCAAAAGAAGCTGGGAGGGGACACAGCTGGGACAGTTAACCCCAACAGACCAAAGGGGTATTCCAGGCATTATGATGTCATGCTCAACAATAAAAGCTGGGGAAGAAGGAAGAAGGGGTGGACTTTTGTTTGACATTTGTCTTCCCAAGTGACCGTTAACATGTGATGGATCCTGGCTTTCCTGGAGATGGCTGAACACCTGCCTGCTGATGTGGAGTGGTGAATTAATTCCTTGTTTTGCTTTGCTTGTGCACGCACCTTTTGCTTTACCTATTAAACTGTCTTTATCTCAATGCATGGGTTTCTGCACTTTTACCCTTCTGATTCTATCCCCCATCCTGCTGAGAGCAATGAGGAAGCAGCTTGTGTGGGCTGAGATGCTTACCAGGGCTAACCCCCAACAAGTCTTGTTCCTTCCAGAATTACTTTTGGCTCATTGTTTGATTTTCTTTTCTCCTTTGGACAGGTTTTATTCACTCTATGCTAAAGGTGCTGTATAGTCCCTACAAGTAAATAGGCTTACTATGGCTTTATATAGCTTCATTAATATACAGTGATATACACAGAATAGCAGTCATGCCACCTCTTCACCAGCATAATTGTATATTCAATAAGTAGTCCAAGATACAAAGATGCATTTGTTAAAGGATAAAGATGTTTACAAGTATAAGATGTGAAAATCCATTTGATTCTCAAACTAAACTTTTGCTCAGTGTTCTTTGTAATACATTTGTAAACAAAACTCTATCAGAAAATGGATGCACTCAACAGTTCTTCTGCACCTTGCACACATTCACTCACCTGCTCTTCAAGTATAAAACTTTGAGCATTATTGTCTTCTCACACAAGTAAAAGGTCAAAACAAAAGAAAAATAAATTTGAACTTGGAAGAGAATGGAGACATTTAATAACAGTTATTTTATGAATTAGATAGGGAAGGAAATTCAAATTTGCTTCAATGAAACAGGGCAGCAGTGTACAAAATTTCAGTTTTCTTAGAATTGAGGTGAGGTTATAGAGAAGCATAAATGCAGTAGTAGATTACTGATATGAATGCTGATGTTAAGAAGAAAGTTTTCCACTTTCTTTTGAACCCCTGCAACTAATCTTTTAATAAAGAGATGGAGAGGGATGAACCCCTTGAAAAGCAAAATCCTCTAACAAGGCAACCAGAAGATTTTGAGTCTCTAACTGAGTTTATGTTGAATTAATGTCGCATTTTCAATTGCTGCTTGATGACATGGGAGGTGGCACAGCCATGTAATTCTTTTGTATTGTATGAACCAAATTCTGAGGTTTTGAAAGGTTCTTAAGGTGGCATCTATCTTGCTCAATTCTAAGTGCCTCTCAAATGGAAAAAAAACCAAACCAAACCAAACAAACAAAAAAACCACAAAAACTTACACACAGCTTATATGAAGTGCTTATCAAACACAGTTCCAACAGCACTTTAAGAAAGGATGTCTGTGTCATTATTCACATTTTACAAGTCAGGAAACTGAGGCAGGGATGCAGTGTGATTTCCTAATTATGCAGTAGGTCTGTTAAAGACTCAGGAACAGATAAATGCCCCTTAAATGCAAAAACTGCCCTGTAATCATTACCATCTTGCTTCTTCCTCTGATTGTTGTTTGAGAATAAGCTGTCCTTGAGAGAAATTCTTCAAGTGGGCCACTTGGCTTCATTGAGAAACCTTAAGAAGTCTGAGAATTTTTTAATTCAACACCTCTCTGGTATTGAATCCTTCATACCCTTCCCAAAGTGTATATGGAGCCTTTGCATTGGCTGTGAATATTATTATTAGGAAGTAGGCAGCATGCTGATTTATTTCCTTTGCATTCAAGTCATATACTGTGGTCTTTGTTATTTCAATAGCTGCCAACCACAAGAACCAGAATGAAGTGCAAGTGGAAGGCTGAGCCAGAGATGACAGAAGGAGAGCTAATATATCGGCACAAGGTCTTTGTAATGGGTGAATTATTCTCCTGTGACAGCAGATTGTCCTCTCAAGGTATTTGTTCAAAGACAAGTCCTGAAGATAAGTCCTATTGAAACATGGAGTTTTAGATAGTGTTGGTTAAATGTTGTTTTTTATCTGTGTGTAATGAAATAGAATCATAGATTCAAAAACATGGAATCATTTTAGTTGGAAAAGACCCTTAAGACAATCAAGTCCAACCATTAACCTAATACTGCCAATCCCACCACTAAGCCATGCCCCTAAGCACCTCATCTGTATGTTTTTTTAAATATCTCCAGGGATGGTGACTCCACCACCTCCCTGGGCAGCCTGTTCCAGTGCTTAATGACCCTTTCAGTAAAGTTTTTCCTAATATCTGATCTAAACCTCCACTGGCACAGCATGAGGCAGTTTTCTCTCATCTCATCACTTGTTACTTGTGATAAGAGACTGACCCACACTCACTAAAATCTCCTTTCAGATACTTGCAGAAAATTATAAGGTCTCCCCTGAGTCTCCTTTACTCCAGATGGAACAACTCCAGTTCCTTCAGCTGCTTCTCATAGGACTTGTTCTCTAGACCCTTCACCAGCTTCAGTGCCCTTCTTTGGACATGCTCCAGCATCTCAGTGTCCTTCTTGTAGTGAAGAGCCCAAAACTGAACACAGTATTTGAGGTGCAGCCTCACCAGTGCCAAGTACAGGGGAACAATCCCTTCCCTAGTCTTGCTGGCCACACTATTTCTGATATGGGCCAAGATGCTGTTTGCTTTCTTGGCCACCTGGGCACACTGCTGGCTCATGTTCAGGAGGCTATTGATCTGGACCCCTTGGTTCTTTTCCACCAGGCAGCTTTCCAGGCACTCCTCACCAAGCATGTAGTGTTGCCTGGGGTTGTTGTGACCAAAATGTATGAGTCGGCACTTGGCTTTGTTGACCCTCATACCCCTGGCCTTGGCCCATTGATCCAGCCTGTCCAGTTCCTACCCTCAGGCTTATTAATGCTCCCACCCAGCTTTGTATTGTCTGCAGATTTACTGAGGGTGCCTTCAATCCCCTCGTCCAGATCATTGATAAAGATACTAAACAGAACAGGACCCAATACTGAGACCTAGGGAACAGTGCTTGTTACTGGTCACCAACTGGACTTAACTCCATTCACCACCATTCTCTGGGCCCAGACATCCATCCAGGTTTTCACCCAGCAAAGAGTCCACCTGTCCAAGCCACAGACAGCCCATTTCTCCAGGAGGATGCTGTGGGAAAGTATCAAATGCTTTACTAAAGTCCTGGTGGACAACATCCACAGCCTTTCCCTCATCCACTTGGTCACCTTGTTGTAGAAGCAGATCAGGTTAGTCAACCAGGACCCACCTTTCATAAGCCCATGCTGACTGGGCCTGAAACCTTGGTGGACCCATGGTCAAATGAACCATGGTTAGGTGATTTGGATTTTTTTTTATTAAAACATCTTTGAGATCTTGTATGTACCATCATTAGGACATACTATTAACCTGTAAACAAACTGGACATAGACAAGGCTATCTGGAACCATGGGGGACAGAGGTACATTTCCTTTTCAGGTACTTGTTGGGTGACTATTACAGTTAATCTAATAGTCATTGTAATTAATCACACTTGTTCTGACCTTTTAATCCTGAAGCCCTGTCCTGATCAGAAGATGGGTAGTACCGTCATCCTTATTGAACATTTATAGGAGAAAGTGGTTGAAAATATGAGGCCCTTGTGATTTGAAGTGTTGAGGCTGTTTACAGGTGAAGGTCTGTAGGAACTGGATCTTGGTTCCTCAGAAGAATACTATCTTCCCCATGCAGAGCAGCTGCTGTAACTGATGATTCCTACTGTCTGAACACATGGAACACAGCAGCAGTGCCTACGCATGAATGTATATGGGGATATATAAGGGGAAGAGTAGACTGGAACTCATTTTGGAAATTCCTTCCCCTTCTGATGAGGAATACATTAACTTCAGAGCTTAAACCACTCTTTAACAAGTTGGAAAAATGATTCAGTTACTGCTGGTAGGAGGCTGAAGATAAAAGCACAATAGTGCAAATGAGTTGCAGAGATACATTGTAAGCCTGTTAACTCACATTCTTGGTTTGGGTCTTTTTTTATTATTAGCTTAGAACTGTTTTATTTTAGTATAGTGGTTTTGAGAAAAAAAATACCATTTAACATAAAACTTTGCCTAGTGAGATATCTTTGCATAACTGCTGTCCAGGGCTAATTTATTCTGGTTATACAAATGACACGTTCAAGGGCAACCCTAGTCTTAACACTCTTGTGCAGCATATGCAAGCTGATCTTAATAAAATGAAGTGCTGGGGTTTAAACCCCAGCCCTGAATGAGGGTTGGCATATGGATGATGTCCACAGCCAGGCAAGAAAGACCCTTCTGGTTGGTTTCACCCAGGGTCTGGACAGCCTTGGTTGGGGACTGATTAGGAGATCACTACCAGGTGCCTCCACCTTCCACATTAACTTGGGGCAAGAAGTCACCTGTATAAAAGCTGATTCTGCTTGCAGTGGGGTTTGCTTACACAGTGTATGTGCTGTGTGAGGGTTCTGGCTGTTGGAAGGGCTCACTGTCTCTCCACAGCAAGTTGAGTTCCCAGGATGGCAGGGCTGGAACATGATGCTGTGTTTGACTCCCTGCTACATAACTGGGCTCATGCCCTGGCTGTTGCCATTACCCATGGCTTGGCTCTTCATCTGGCTTGCTCCCTTCTTCATATCCACTGTGGTGGGTGAGTGCATTGACTTGTTCCTCCCTCTAGTTGTCTGGCACTTTGGATCTCTGGTGTGTGATGTGGTAGTGGAGGGAGAAGTTTGGCTGCTCATCTTCCTGTTAATGCTAATATTCTATACTGGGCAAGTGGTCAGTAGAAGATAAACAGATTATTCTAGACTTTAGTGTGAAATGGATATTTTAACTGTTGTTAATTATTTGACATCAAAACTTCGCTGGATTATCACAAGGCACTAGCATTTTTGCATAAATTACTGCTGACCTGAGGAATTATTGATGTGCTGAAGTCCATCCTGTTTGTCTCACAAGTGAGAGAACCATCTTAATCGCTTTTTGGAAGAATATGTAGTGTATATGAAATAGGCTATGTATGTTCATTGCCTTTTAGCCTGGATACAGCCATCACAGGCTGCAAAAGTTCTTCTTGAAATTCTGCAAGCATGTGGGCAAGTTAACCTACTCTCAGCTTCTACTATTATAGTGATCTTTGTACCCTAACTAGTACCATCTGTTGCTACTGTGGACACTTGTTGCTCTGTAGCAGTGTTAGTTTCCTTTTGCCATGCTGCTATTGGTTGAAAGATGATGATTCTAATAGTCCAAATGTTGTCAATTTACTTTAAAGAGATGCCCTTCTGTCAGTACTGTTGGCAGGCCACAAGCAGGTTCTTGCAGAACTTTTTCTGTTGCATGGGTTACTTAGCTTGCTTCTGGTACTGCAGAAGCAATGGCTATATTTTCCTAGTTTTTATTAAAAAAAAAAAAACCTCCTTTTGAACAGTATTGTGATTTAATTAAGATACAAAGAATTTGATCAAGTATTCATTTTGTTTGTTTCTTATTTAATTTTTTCACGCAATTTTACTATGCTAGCACCTTCTAATTGGAAAAAAAAGCTAAAGAGAATAAGCAAAGCAGTGAACTTATATATGTCCTAGTAAATAGCTGAAATCTCTGTTCTCTGTTGAGACAGAAACTGTATTTGAACTCTCCACTAATGCTAAATCCATTGTTATCAAACTGTTCCAGGATACTTGGGAGTGAATAAGGCAACTATCTTTTTTGAGATATTGCTTGTAATTACTGGAAAAGATAGGGATATTAGTAACAACATTCAGAAAATTTATAGCTTCTTTGCTGGTGCAAGGAGAGTAAGTGCAGATCACTGAGGGTTCTTTGTTATGAGGTCTATGAATTAAAGTTCTTGTCCATAATTTATATTCTCCATATACTTCTAGTCTACATTTAGTTGGAGAGAAAATGTAGACAGAGTAGGGAGGAGTAACCTTGAAAGAGTAAGTCTTGCTTCCTACTATTTTCACCCTTTCCTTGAGGGGAAAAAAAAAATAAATTCTATTGTTATTGAAATACTTTCTTGTTATCTTGATTTAAGAATTAGAAACCTGTTCATTAAAACAGAAAAACTGCATCAGCTCCCTTGCCCAAGTGCTGTGCCTTCACCATGAATTTCCTGTGGAGATTTCGAAAGATTAGGATAGTAACAATGAACTCCAGAGGGAGTTCAAATACAGCTACCAGTTTAGTGAGATCAACTGCTTCTATTATTGCAAGTATTTACATACATTTTTTTGTAAGTTGTACTCCTTGGATCTAGTTTGTAGGTCAGATCTAGTGCACTTACACATGCATTTCTAAAGTTTGATGAGGAAAAAAAAGATAGCACTAAATACACTTTTAAGTCCTAGTATATTTTGCATACTGGTTATAGCTATAGTGATATAGATATGTATATTTAGAGAAAATTGTACAGTGCCTCTCAAAAGAGGAGAAAGAAAATGTCTATAATTTCTTTTAAACTGAGTTCAGGTAAACTTAATTATCAGAATACATTGTTTAATGTTCAACCATGAGGACCTTATATTAACAACACATCAGCTTCACTCTAGTACACCTTTCATTCCCACAAACTTTAAACAAGTGATAGTTCAGTAACTGAAAAAAACATTTCCTGTACGTCATCTCCTTTCACTGCCTCCAAAATACTTTCCAAACTCCTGCCCTTTTATTACCTGGTGCAAGTTCTGCAGAAAATTAATTTCATCCACATATAGATGTGTTGGCTGGCTGATTTCATAGGTAATCAAGATTTAATTAACAGAATTGTTGAGTTAGAGTCTGCCTAGGTGGATTGAACCTCAACATTTTAAAAATTGCTATTAATGATCATAAAATGATGATATAACATTTCATGGCTTGGCGGTAATTTACTTTGCCTTTATTTACTAGTTACTAATTCTTAAATTTATAAAACAAAAATAACAGGATGGGACCTGTCTGATCATTCTAAATACTTCTGACATATCTGCAATAAATCCCTGCCAAAAGCAGCATCCTTGTAAAAAGAGGGAATCATCAAGTAGAACAAAAAATAAACCAGAAGACTTATTTTCTATTGCAAAAAGATTCCCAATGCTTCCAGTGCAACCATTCTAATAATTCAAATCTTGTGTCAGGTCCTGCTGCACAAGGGAAAAGGGTGTCTTTCTGCACTATTGAGGAACTCATTCAAAAGGAAGCCTGAGAGCCATTGCTACTGTAATGCTAAAGACAGAGTTCATCTCCTCATCTCCAGGCTCTTAGAAATCAGACAACCAGAAGAACTGAGGTTCAGTTCTCCAGCTGGTGGCTGGAATAAGACTCCTCCAGAGCAATGCACCTTGTATGTTGTTTAGCACTGTGCAACCACAGAAGTGTTGACATTGCTTCTTAATTTAGTCTTGAAACTTCAAAATGAAATTTCTCACCATCACAGTAGTGAGATTCATTTGGCAGACTTGTTAACACATGAAAAATGAAAATAGATGGTTTTATTATTAAAATGTATTCTTGAGCATCACATGCAGTCTTTGTCCCTGTATTTGTGGCTTTCCCTTTTTTTATTGCACTAGCTTTCTTTAGGTACTAGTTTGAAAATATTTATGGATGTGCTCATTGTAGTTTTGAAAATATTCCAGATGCGGCTGCTCGCGTCCTTGCAGTATATTATTGTTTGTTAGACCTTTAAGGGCTCAGGTTGTGGTGCCTAATGTGTTTGCTTAGTGTCACAGCAGAAGATCTGAAGCTATCTAGATAGCTGGCTTCCACCAAATCTAGTGGAAACTGTTTTATGCACCTTTGAAAATCTGTGCTTTCAGTCATTTGGGGTAGAAACATTGTTTCCCCTATTTAACAATGGAACATCGTGCCTCCTTAAAATTGTTTTAGCAACAATAATACTACTTGTGCTCAATGTCCCTGTTTTTATATGTATACAAAATCTTTTTTGTTATTACTCCTGGACTTCTTCACTCTGGAGAAGTGAAGGCCTTGGGACACCTAACAGCAGCTTTATATGGAGAGGAGGTGATGAGTAACTTTGAGACAGGTTCCTAACTGTAGTGTATGGTGGGAGGGCAAGAAATAGTGGACAGAAATCTAAACAAGAGAGGTTCAAACTGGTTCTAAGGCATAACTTTTTCTCCAAGAGGGTAGTGAGGCAGTGGAGCAGGTTGCCCAAGAAGGCTGTGCTGCCTCTGTCTTTGAGGGCTTTCAAGACCTGGCTGGATAAAGCTGTGAGCAACCTAGCCCTCAGTAGAGATCCTGCTTTTGACTTCCTGAGGTCCCTTATAACTGAATCTTTGTATGATCCTTTGAGCCTAACATTTTAATCTAGGAAGTTTTAAAATGAGACTACCGGATCAGCTAAAAATGGCTATTGCTTTCAGGTCATGAATAAATTAGTCTAATCATGCAGTACTATATGAACTACAGAATCAAACTCTTCCTTGATACTCTAAGTACATTTCTTTATAATTTTTGAATCATTGTAGTGATGCCACATCTAATGGCATGCAGGTGCTTGAATATATTTGCTGGAAAGACAGGTTGATTTTGTTTTCACTGCCTAGCTGTTGAGTTAAAGAGGTTGGCAGTGCCTTCATAAACCACAAGAGAGGGAAATTAGGATTTCTAGGGTTTTAGCTGTTAATAAATTCTTCAGTTTCTGGCAACCAGCAATTTTATTTTTTTGACAAGCAGAACCTAGTCAATATTTTCCAGATGAGACTTCAGACACCTAAGATGTTTGAAGCACTAACATTTTTTTCCACATGGAGTATTCTTTAAATCACCTATCATGGCAAAAGGCAGATATACCTTTATTCCATAGTATCAAGCAATGTGCATTTGTTATACTCTGCAAAAAAAATCTGCTTCTATCTTTCAGTTCAAAAAGTCCCATCAAAATGTGCTTGTTTTTCCTTTGGATAAAAAAAGAGGAGAAAAGCTACAGCTTTTTTTTTTTAAAGACTCTTGATTTCAACAGCTGCAGAGAGTAATTATTATAAAGGCTGTAGTCCCAATTGTTTTGAGTTGATGTTGTAGCCTTACTGTAGCAAATACTCAGCAGATGCAGAGTAAAGCACACAACTTGAAACATATGGCAAGATAAAATCTGAAAGCTATGCTAGCTAGCTACCATAAAGATTTTGTGAGGGAAAAGAACCTTAAATCAACATAGGCTTTTAAGGAAGGACAGCAAAAATGTTGTAGGATAGAAATGATGATACCTCTCTATCACTTCTGCATCTGTAGATGAAATCATGGGAAATAGGAGTTCCTGTGTTTTATTCTAATTGAAGGAAGTTAACAATAATTTTTCAACACTTCCAAATAACACTCATAATCTCAAAGCTCATTTATTGCACATTCTATTATTTTAAAGTCTTTCTTACTGTAGTGATATTCCCAAGAAGGCAGAGTAGAATTTCAGATTGTAGCAACAAGAAAATAGATTTCAGCTGAAATAGATCTTATTTGCTGAGTAAACCACTGAGAAAATTTCTGCCTTTTGGAAATTGTTTAGGTGATTTCTGCTTAAAGCTTGAGGTAAATAACATAGCAGCTGCCTATTCCCCTGATGGACACATTTAGTTTTAATTTCTGTGGTGGAATACATAACTGAAATCCAATTGTCATTCATTTAATTTTAAGCATTCCAGGGTAGAAAGTTATATGAATCATAGCGCTTGTAGAAAAACATTTTATAAATAGCATATTTCAATATTTATTATCATACCTTAAACCTGAGACCATTCCTTTCACTTGTGTATATATATATACATGCCTCCCCTGTGCACAGACATTAAATATATGCACAGACATTAAGAATATATTATCTGTTCTTGTCTGCCTACTATTTTTTTTCATTGGCAACTACTTAATACTCTGCTATGCTAACTGTCTTTGCTACCCTGCTTTTCCATCTTTCACCCTTTCATCACCCACCTTCTGTAAAAAAACTTCCTTGAGGTGCCTAGTCATATTAAGGCAGGTCGGACAAGCAGGAGCAAACACAACTGCCTTAACATTTGCATCACACTTTACTGTAAACTATGCATTTGTTTTCTTCTATATATTTTGCTGAGTGTATTTCTTGTTTCAATAAAATATTTACATCTATAAAGTGGTGAGAAAATTGATACTTTTGTGTACAGTACAATAGCTTTTCCTCTTTCAATACTGTGTATCACATTGGTGCTCGTAGAACTGGGTGGGTTGTCTAGCATGAGGTTTGCAGCAGCACCTTCATTTTACATCTGACCCTTAATCTTGTCTTAATCTTGTGGTTAATGTTAATGGCATGTGAGTAGGAAGGAATTTTATAATGCAATGTACTTTCCCTGTCTATATATTAAGTGCCTGAATGAATCTATTTGCTACAATTCTTACAGGAAAAAAACACCCCAAACATTTTACTATCCATTGACCTGCTATCCATTGCCTTTTTCAGAAACTCAACAAATAGCAGGGTGTTCTGCCAATGACCAAGCCCAACAAGAATGATACAGCCAGCAGGACGAGAAACCAATACACAGACTGTATTGTAAGCAAAAAGGACATTCCATGAATGATTGCTGAGGGTACAAACAGGTCAATCAGCTCGTATATAATTGACGCCACCCCCAAAAATCCCACAAAAGTCGTGACTTGGCCCACAACAGGTGGTACAAACGGTGAACTGAGGTTTCCCATAGTTGGCATGGGAAATAGCCAGACCAGAAAGCTAAACATATAAGAAAAAGGTGCCCACATGGCAGCCCTCACCCAATCAGCTTGCATTTGCAAAGGCCTAAATGGATCAGGGCCCAGCTCCAGGGAGAGTCAGGAGGTCTTCCCTGAACCAGGTTCGTGGAGGTCCCCCCCACAGCCAGACACTCCTGACTCCCTGCAAGTGGTCCCAGCTTTTATCCCCAAGCAGACACCTGACCTTTGTCAACTCAATGCGGGACCCCTGGGGCTCATTTCCCTTCTGGCTCTCCCTGCAGGGCCGGCCGCACCCTGGGGGGAAGCTATAAGGCAAACTCACCACCTCTTTATGAAGGGCTGTGGGAATCACCCATGTGTCAACCTTAATTTGGGGCTCAGGGTTCAGACCCCAGCATTTCACAGGGTATGGCTGTGTATGTCCAAAGCACATGTTCACATCTTCAGAAATGAGAAGCAGCATGTATCATGAACAGCAGATATTTCATATTGGCAAAGAATGATTTTATGTCAGATTGGAAGCTGCTAGATGCTATGAATGGCAGTCATTGCTCTAGCTACCCTTTCAGAACAGAATAAATTATAAAAGAAGGAAATGCATACACACCATGTCAGAAACACTTACAACATTCTGGCTATGCATGTAATTGAAATGAAAGGCATCTCACACCTGCTGTTCAGTTGAGATATACCACAAGATGACAATGATATGGCAGAATGTGATAGCATGTGGAAAGCCTTTACTTCAAAATGTTGTAGTCCATATTGCTTACTCTGTAAAACCCCTGATGACAGGGAGTGTGATTTTACTGGGGCATTCTATCATCTTTGGCTTAGGTGAAATTTCTGACTCTTTAGGAACATATAGTCAAGGACATGGATGAATCACTCAGATATTCTGTTAAGAAGTTTTTTTTAACCTGAGCAGGAAAAAAAAAAATGTACTTCCAAGTACAAAAAAAAAATGTAATTCCAAGAATCCTGTGATTTAAGTATGAAGACATGGTCTTTGCAAAGCAAGGTAGGAAAACTGAGGACTGCTCTGTGCTTGACAGTCCAGGGAGGAGAATTTGGGTTAAATAAATTTGTCATCATTAATAGTATTTTGTAACTATTGTACTTTAATCTTAGTACATTCAGTGTAATAAATTTCATATTACTTCAGGTAAGTATACCAAGTTATCCTGTTTTTTAAGAGTAACTACTATGCAGTTTTATGAGGGGGGGAATAAAGCTTGTAAAACAGATAAAAAGGCAGCTGGGGAAAAGTGAAATAAATATGGTGTTTTTTCTTCAGAGTTTGACTGAAGTTACATCATCCATGGAATTTACAGAGGCTGCAGATGTCACATCTGACTAAGACTTCAGTTCAAACTATTGCAGAAGGCTGGATTAAGTCTTTCATGAAACTGCAGTCCTACATGTAGAACTTGCTGTGGTTGGGAGTTTACTACATGGTGTTCCAGGGCAGAAAGCTGAATCCAGCACTTCCTATTTTTCATTGCTTGTAATTTGCATCTGTCTATGAATTTGAGAGGAGAGCCCATGTGTTTCTGAATTGTGCATTTCCGTGCTCTCTTGCAATTCTACATTTGATGTGGCTGCAGTATTAAAGAAAGGGCTTTGAAATAAGGCTTAGTGCCCTATCCTGCTCAATTAACATAATACATGTATCTGGACCTGGTTCTCACACTATGAAAGTGGGTGGGTTGAGTCCCAGTGACTTCAGTGAATGTTTGAATCAGGCTCAGTGAAGTAATAGTAACTATTTGCCTTTGCAGGATTGAAAGCAATATGCCATAGTTGCTGAACTCCTATTAGTGTACATATGCATACAGAAAATATACAAGTATTTGAAATTAAAAGCAGTATTCACTTTTTCCCTTCCTGAAAGTCTTGTGTTCTTGATGTCTTAGAAAAATGTGACTCAATTAAAAATTAAGTCTTTTTGGAAAGGTCATTTTGAGCAACACATGTGTTTTACATGTTTTCAAGTAAGCAAGGTCTTTTTTGTTTATATAAAAAGGTAATTTCTGTGTTATTTATGTCCTTGTTTTCACTCATGGTGAAGACAATACAGCCTTGAAGCTCAGACCTCATTTTCAGAAAGAAGTTCAGGCATAGCAACATCAAATCTAGTCCTGTAATAAGCATTCTCTGCAATATTACTACTTTAGGGACAGTGAAGTTTATAAATCAGCACAACTTAGTAGTAAAAAACAGTGCATTTTAAAAAGGGAAACACTATTTAGAAGAATAATGATTAAATGAGGTGGAAATGATGTTACTCTTAACAAAACAATTTACTGAAACATTTTGAAAATGGAAATGCCAGTAGGCAATTTGATTTGTTTTGAAACAGATTTCAACATTGCCTTCTGCCAATGTGATAGTAGGATAGGGGAGGAATATATACAAACACATTTTTATATGCAGATAAGTAAAGGTACACATGCTCAGATGTCTACACATACACTTATGAACTCATCCATTTGTGCAAGGAGATAATCCTATCATAGAAACATAGCATGATTTGGTTTGGAAGGGATCTTAAAGATATGTAGTTCCAGCCCCCCTGCCATGGGCAGGAACACCCCCCACTAGATCAGGTAGATCAGAGCCCCATCCAACCTGGCCTTGAACACTTCCAGGCAGGGGGCATCCACAACTTCCCTGGGCAGCTTGTTCCAGTGTCTCGATACCCTCACAGTGAAGAATTTCTTCCTTGTATCTAATCTAAATCTACTTCCTTTCAGTTTAAAACTGTTATTCCTCATCCTGTCACTGTACCCCCGATAGAGTCCCTCCCTATCTTTCCTGGCAGCCCCTTGTAAGTACTGGAAAGCTGCTATGATGTCTCCTTGACACCTTCTCTTCACCAGGCTGAACATCCCCAGTCTCTGCGTCCCTGTGGGAGAGGTGTTCCAGCCCACTCATCATCTTTGATGGCCCTCCTGTGGTCCTGCTCCAAGAGGTTCATATCTTTCTTGTGTTGGGGGTACCAGAGCTGAACACAGTACTCCACATCAGGTCAATAGTGCTTTCCTTTGTATCTTTTATATTCAGCTCTTTAAGCCTGATACCTGTTTTTGCAAAAACTCTTAAAGCCTCACAACAATTGCATACAGGAAGCAAAGCTCTTTTTATGAAAATAAGAAAGTTTGAAAAAATGAGAATAGAAGAGTTTCAGTAGTACTGAATTTGGCCTGACAGGGCTTCCCCCAAGCTCTTTTTATGTGTGGAGCATCCATAGCAACAACAAACAAAACCTCTTTATTGCAAGTTGTACTGGTAAGGATATTCCAGACTGTAGTCAAATTTGATAAATTCATTATTGAGGTGGAAAGATTATTTATGTAGAATGGAGAGTAGAAAACAGCATAAAATTGTAAGAGTTTCAAGAGAAAGCTTGTAACAGGTTTGCCAACCTAGAATGTAGGATTCTATAGTTCACTATTGTGTGCTCTTCCCTTTCTTATTTTGGTTAAATTCACTTCTTTCACAGCATTAGTAGTAAATACTGAAATCTTTTAATATCAGTTTCTCCAGTTTCCTGTTATACTCCTGCTTACAGGCATTGGACATGCTGAATTTGGTACAGCCCCTGTGACTTAAAAGGTGTTCAGAATATTTTGGAAAGAAACCAAAACACATATGAAAGCACACTTACATGTGAAATGCGTGTAAAAAAAAAAAAATCCCTGAGTGTACTTGGAGATGTGATGAAGCCAATGAAAGAGGAAGCAGAGGAATGGGATTGGTTGGGGATGGCTTCTGTCCTTGTAGGGGCATTTGGCAACAGACCTGTATGTAGTTGTCAAAAGGATTTTTCCTGCTCTTCCTCTTAAAGTTCAGATTTAGATGCTATTAGCATCCCTCAGTGCCAGAATTTTGGAGTTTGTGTGAGTGTGTGAATAGTCATGGGGTCATCTTCATAACTATCTGAGCTAACATGTTGGAGGCTCATTCCCAAATATGGATATGTGAAAATAAGATTTCAGAAGCACACAGGCTAGGTGGAAGCAGGCTGGCCAAAAGTACATCACAGGTTTTTAGACCCTAGGAAAAAAGAAACACTGTGTGTTGTCTTGCTAGACACTGCCTACTTGTTGTCCTGGCTTATGGTCTACCAGAGAGAGAGGTATCCAAAATAATCTCACCATGTTACCTTCTCCAACAGTCAGTTAAACAAGATAATCTACACCTTGTTTAAGAAAAACTACATTAAAATAAGGTAATAGGGCATCTTTCAGAATATCTATGAATGTCATGCTGCCTTTATGGTATATAAGCAACTTATATAAAAAAAAAAAAAAAAAACCACTTAATTTCATTGCCAATCTTTACATCTTGGAAAAACTGGGAAAATATTAAATCTCATAATTCAACTGAGAGCAGGAAGAGTATATACTACTTTTGTAATATCTTGCTTTTATGAGTGAAAATATTAAAGCAGGTTACAACCCTTCTTGCTCAAAAGGTGTAACATGTCCCTTCATATCTTCTGTTGAAATTGATATGGGACTGCTTGCAGAATGAGGAGCTATGCAGTGTGAATCCAGGTGGTGTAACTTGGTACTGCTTATTGCCTTGCCAAGAGTACAAAGGCAGTCAATGTCAGAGCCAAAATGGGAATTCAGATGTTCCAGGTGATAGTTGCAGAAGTATTGATGTGGTATGTTTATTTTCCCCTTCCAGAGGTTTCATATAAGCCAGTTCAGACAGAGAAACTAAGATGATATCTTTAGGTCTCATCCTATGCACCTTGTCTCCTCCTGAATGAAACCCTCACCTTTGTACCTTGTTCCATTTAACACTAAACATTTGTATCTGTGGTTCAAATGCTATCTACAGAGCCAATCGAGTATCTAACTCCTGCCAGCCATGGCCACTCCATTACTGTGCCATGCAACCATCATGTTTCATTCTTTGTCAGCAACAGGGGCAGTCCTTTCTGATTTAAGCGGTTAGTGACATCAAAAATTACAATGTTAGGTATGAAATCTGGACATGAAGAATGGGTCCCTCCAGCACTAACTCCTCTGGAGTTTTCCTAGCTGACACATACAGGTATTGGTTGCTTGGATTCACCTACACCTTCAGCAGCTTGAGCTCTTTTCTGGACTAGGAGACTCCAGAGCCACATTGTGGGGAAGTGGCTGCTTACAGCATAGTTCCCCTGAAATTAGGATGTTAATTCTGGTTGGGAAGCCAAGGCTGCTCACTGTCAATGCTGCATAGAACATCTGTGCAAGCTAAGGATTCTGCTTGCAGCATTTCAGTGATAGGAACAAATGTACCTCACCAAGAAATGACCCTTAGGAAAACAGGAATCTGTCAGAACCTTCTAACACAGCTGTTTCTGACACGGACATCATATTTTGCCTCAGAAAGTGAAGTTCTTTATTAGTTCATAGGCAGCCTGCTCTAGCTTTATGAACTTATTGGAAAATTCAGAAACTTATTTGAAGATGTGAGCAATATTGGCGCTGCAGTCAAAGCAACAATTTGGCTCTGTACCAATTTATTCTTTTATATTTTATTGAAACAGTGAAATACCCTATGTGAGAGACTTTAGAGATATTTCTTCATTTAATTTTACTCATAATATTTTATCAATACTTTTAGCATGGCTTTCTTTTCAAAGTATGGAATAGATCCTCATCTTACACTTCTTTCTGTAGGTCTCTAATTTAAAACAGGAATAATGCATGATTGGTTGAGAGACATTTTTTGTAAATCCTATTACTATTAAAAAAGGCCCTAGTTATCTGCTGCCAGCACAGAGCAGATATTAAAAAGAGATGGGGAGGCTTTGTAGTAAACCGGTATAAGTCTTTCTTACAACAACCAATTAGAATTCTTTGTTATAACATCAGATTATGTTTACATTATAATTTAGCTTACATACCATCCTGATAAAAGGTGAATGTAAATTTAATCAGTGAGGAAGCGGCTTTGCTGCATGTTGCATAAAGCACAGAGCAATCTGAGCTAGTTTTAAACTTTGTCAGGGTAGACACCTGCATTACCCTAGTTGCTTCTTTACTATTTCATGTATCTCTACAGTGTATACAGAATTATTCTGTAATGCCCCTGAGTTACAGACTGCATGCATGGACACCCTATACTAGATGTATTTCCTATATTTGTAATAGTTTTCCCATCTGTTTGCAAGGATTACAGATTTTGATATTTTCTCCCCAAATGATGATTTCAATTGTAGTGTGAGTCAGGAAATTAGTAACAGACAAGTGGCAGAACACTTCTTTCTGCCATTAGCATCGGTAGAGCTAAGATTCCGTCCTCTGTGCTTTTTCATAAATATATCCTTGGATAAACTGCAAGGGCAAGCATGGACATGTCCAGTGAGAGTGCTGATCAAATCATACTGCTCAGAAGGAAGGGGATAAATCTTCTTAGTCCCCTTAGACAATGCACATCTTGCCTTGCTTCCAGAAGGCTATGGAAAGGTCTTTGGCCCCTAGTTAAAAATGGATACCAAAAACCTAGGAAGCCTCCTTAAGTTTTACCCTGGGACAGCCACATAGATCCTCCTCAATATTAAAATCCCTCCCTTAAAGCAATTTTAAGTATTAATGGGACAAGATTTTCAAATAAGTTTAATTTTTTTTTCTCAGATAAAATGATAGCAAGTATCTACTGTCAATGTTGAATGTTTTACTTAATGTTACTCTAGCTACATGCTTGAGCATCAGCTTTCATTCTAAATTAAAGTTTGCATTTTACATGTTTTTCACATTTTCTTTGTAAACATCAACTGATGGCTTTTTTTAAATAGCAAGACCAAAGCATGAAACGCTTGTCTTGTAGGGAAGCCCTTGTAGGGCTTTTAAGACTTTCAGAACCCTTTTCTTTGGTGGGCTTTCAGCAGCTCTGTACATTTTCTGGTGCTTAACTCGCTTTTGAGATCTGAACAGATAACACTGAGTAACATAAAAGGAGAGAGAAACAGACTGGAGAGCTTCTTCAAAGCACAGCTCTAAACAAAAGAAATATGGGGCCCTCATCCGTCTGCTTCACATTCCTGTTGTAAAAATTTCAGTTCCTTCTGGTTTCCTTATCTCAGAGAAGAGATAGCATTGCTTGCTTACTGCACAAAAAGGCTGTGGGAATTAATTGATTTAGACATACAGGCTGCTTTTGGAAGCCTGGAACATTATTAATATGAACCACTACCTGCCAAAGACAAGACCAGCTAACCACTGCACCCTCTGTGAGAGTGCTTTATGGAATCACTGCAATTACTTCCAGCCTGCAAGGTTTAAGGAGGCCAAGCAGAGCCTTCTATTCAGCAAATCCATTTCCACTCTATCCTGAGACTGTACCCTTCTCCTTGGTTTTGCTCATCAGCATTCAATTTCTAGCAGAGATGCCTGTAGGATCTGCCTGTCTGGCCCAAGGTGAGACTTTAAGTGACTTCCCAGGTTTTTAGTATCCATTTGTAACTTACTTGGGGCCAAAGACCTTTCCACTAGCTGTGTTGTCAGAGCAGGAATTCACGCTGCTGTTTTGAATGTCTGTAGAGCAGTTGTGTTTCCCTCGGGCTGCTGGAGGCATTTATCCATCTTAGGCTTCCTTCCACAAACCACTGTTGAAGCACCGCTTTCGAAATGGCAGCTGGGCGTGACAAGCACCGATTCACTCTGCTGTGGTCGTGACTGGTCTTTCATGCTTGTAAGTACCACTGTACTGAGGTTTGATTTTTTTTTTTCCCCCTAATTGCTTCCAGCTTATCCCTGCACAGCAAGAAAATATTTCTGTGCCTTGTTGATCTTCTGGATTGTGCAGATATTGTCCTATTTGCTTTAGTACCATTCTTTCTGTGCCTTCAAGCTATTTTAGTATATTTTGTCTTTCCTTCTGCTTCAGAGCTCTGCACTTATGCTTTGTTGGACAAGTCACATTCCAGCAAGAGTTAAAGTAAGAAATGTCACTGGTAAAGATGTGTATCCTTTATATAAAGTAAGTGTAGTAAGCCAGAGCATGTTGCTTTAGCTTTCCCATGTAAATTTACTGCTAGCAGTTTTTAAAATTTTTTGGGAGGTTTCAAATGTTTGTGATTGAATATAAACATGTTGGTGGAAAAGACAGTTTAATCAATATTCTGAATGGAAGAAAACACTTTATGATTTTGTTTTCAGAACATTTTTGCTGTATTTTCTCTTAATGTTAACATTTTGATTCCTTACCATTGTGTGTACATTTTATACATCATTGTGTGTATATATTTGATAAAAATTTGAACAAAGTGCTTTGATAAGCCTGTGCTACTCTTCCATTAATATATTTTTCATGTTTTAAATTATTTTGGGTGGAGAAGAAAAAAAAAAAACAAACCACAAACCACAAGTTGTCATTCTTTAGTCTGAAGATACAGCAGGAGAAGGCACATGGGGCTGTTTCTTATGGACTAGAAGCGATAGTGCATCAACATGTTTTGGCACACAAATCTTGAAAAGTATTTTAGATTTACCTCATTTCATTGAAATCTCTAGAAATTTCCTACCATTTTCTCTATTAACCCCAGCTTTACAATTTCAAAACACTGCAATGTTCTAGAAAGATATAGCAATATAAAAATGTGAAGATATTTTATTTAAGAGTAAAGTGGCTTGGGGATAAACTGATATAAGTTGGCCATCTAGTGCTCCAATATTCTATGACATTTATGCTCTGATAACTTATAATGTCCTTTTCCATGGTCCAAACTGATAGGTGTTTCAGGGATTCAGTCATACTCTGTAGACCACAATTTTATATTTTTACCTGAAGCTCTTTATATTAACTTGGAAAAGGCTGTAGAAAAGATTCTTAAATTATGAAACTCAGTCTGGGCTTTTCTAGGGAAAATATTTCCATATTTTTTCACTCTTGTGTATGTATAATATTAGTATTCATCCAAAAATCAGGAGGACTATGAAACGGGAAACAACCTTCCAGCAAAATTTGTTCTGTAATCGCCAGCACATCTTACATTATGTGAGGGGAAGTGAAATGTTGTCACAAACTTCAGTTTTCCTTTATTCCCCAAAGAGCACCTTATCCTACCCCCAACACCAATCAGGGTGAGTTTAATCAGAGCTGAACTTCTTCACTGTGTTGACTCAACAGGTGCACTTCATGATACTTTGTGACACTTCATACCCTTCATAATTGCTCCTCTGTCACCCTAAACGTGATCTGCCTCAGTTCAGATTTCCCTGCATAAAACCCAATTATCTCCAATTTTGTCTGCAATTCCATATCAGAATTCAATAATTTTCAGAGGACTTTGAGGTATCTTATTCAAAATCAAATTATCCAGGTGGATATTTAAATGGGGAAGAAAGGATGGAAGTATAATCTCTTGACTCCTCACAGGGCTGTAAGAACTCACAATTTTACAATCAAAATATTATGTTGAAATTTTGCAGTCAGTATTACAAAATTTTGGCATGACCTTTATTAAAATGTGCAGTGGCTTTTAAATTCATACGGTTGTTGAATTGATACATTGAAATTCAGTTGACTTGGAGCTTTTAATAAAATCTTAGGCATATTATTTTATTAGTTTGTCATGTTGAGGAGTTCTTAATTAAAGATTTCTTCAAATTACTTTTTTGACATTAACAGCTCTTGTTCTGTGAATAATAAGATAGAGATAAGGAAAAGATAATACCATATTGATTGCTTACATTTTGTTGCAACTAAATGCTTTGTGGGTTTTATTTCAATCCTTAATGCTTACCAAGAACTTCTAGTTAAGTCTGACACACATATGCACTCAATTGTTTTCTTTGAGTGGCCACAATATTAAAATACAGCATGTAGCCTTTGAATCCTTTTGAAAATGAGATTGTAATTTTTATTTTCATACTTTGACTAATTTCAGGATTTGATAATTGTTTGTAAACATTGCATATTTTATAATAATAAATATAGTAGCTTTCCACGTGAATTCAGAAATGATTCATGAATTTTTAGTTCTAGTGACACAATTTGGTGGAAGTTATCTCTGTTTTAACACACAGACTGAAAGTGGTAGAACAAAACGTGGTAGCGCATGCCACAATTTTTTCACAGGTGCTGTCACCCCTAAATATTCCTTCTTCAATCATTTTCTGAACAAAAATAGTTTTCAGTTCAGAAAATTAATATTTTGCACACAGATGTCAATGACTAAGGTTATGCCCACTTTTGAAGGCAGCAGGAGGCCACTTGGGTGGTTGATTTTGTTGCCACTGCAGTCGGTGTGATGGAATTTAGGTACTGAGGGGCCTGGATCCAGCCTCTGAGCCCAGGGTGTTGATGGCTGAGTGGTTGTGGCTGCTCTACACCTGCTCTTCAGGAGTGAGACAGCACTGTCCATCCAGTGGATCTGCTTGTCATGTGTGAGGACTTGCAGGGCTCAGCCTGTAGATTGCAGGTCTCTTTCTGCACTTTGCTTCCTGTCTCAGTTTTGTGGGCTAAATGGAGATCAGGTGTGCTTAAACTGATAAAGGAGCTCTTGAGAGACAGGTTACTTGACCATCCATATGATGAAAGGCTGAAGAGAAATTAGGAAATGCTGAGATTCAAAAACATAAATGTATGTTTTGTGCCAGACACCTGTGTTTGTTCCAAGGGAAGCCCTAGGAAAGAGGCTCTGGCTTTTCTCCACCTGGAAGCTATGAAAAAGGCATGAGAGCTCAGTTTGCTTTTTACGTGGTGTGTGCTGTGTTATGTCCCAGGATACTGGAAGCTCTTAGAAGTGGAGCAGTGCATTTCCATTCAGACCCTGAGCTTTACCGATCACCAGGTGTGCCCTGTATTTTCCAAAACACTATCCTGAAGTGTGCCCTGGCCAGTATGTATTTTAGTGTTTCTTGCCTTCTGGCTGGAAATAAAGATGGTATGCCCTCGTGGCATTGCACTTCACAATATTTATATATATGCATTCAATTACAGTGTTCTCAAGGAATGTGTAATGATCTCAGTATATCCAATTAAAGATTTTCAGTGAATTCTGCAATTCCTTTAAAAGCTTCTAGCCTTTTGAAGTGATACATGTCATGTTCCAAGTTCAATGGTATATGGGTGAATATTGGCTTAGAATCCCTTTGTGCTTTGTTCTCTTAAAGATGAACATCACCTTCCTCATGATTAAAGAAAACCTTTGGGTTAGTTGCTTTATTTGCTTGCTTGTTTTACTGTTAAAATCCATTATATCCATAAGATCTTGCCTGTTCTGAAAGACTTCTTGACTGAGTGAGAACACAGTAAAATTCACATTACAGATCATAGGCTGTTCACTTTGAAGTACACATTAGTTTGTTTTTGCCACCCTATTACAAACTAGAAGAAAAATTGTTTTTGATAAAGCATTCCTTTCCTCAATTATCTCTTGTAGGAATTCCCAGTTCACATCTCTATCATCCAAATGATTCTTCTACTAGAATTGTTTCAAGCTCTTTTCTTGTCTTTGTTAAATCACGTTTTATTTCTGATTGATATGAAAGGAACTTTGAGTCCCGGTGCATCTTTTGGTGGCCTGAGATGCCTCTGGACAAACTGGGAAAATACTGTAAAGATGATTTAACTATTTTATGGCATCTGTAAAAGTTTCCTTAGTTTTGAATATATAGACCCTAAAGTAAAGATGTGCTTACATTAAGCAGGTTGCTAGAAGAGGAGCAAGTTTATCATCAAATAACTGCCCTCAAGAAAGAAAAGTGTCAACCTGGTATATGAAAAGCATGGTGGGGCAGAGACAGGAGGAAACAAAACATGATATTCCTGGTATATTTTTGTGTGTGTGTGTATGGCACTTCAGTAGATTGTTTAGCTCTACAGAAAGTGATAAATTTGAAAAATGAGGATGTTCCACAAATTCAACGTGGGCTCTTGCTGCACTGCAAAGGAGTTCCAAATCAGGCTCTGGTTGAAGAAAAGATAGCTTACCAATAGAAACAGAGCTATAGCTGAGTCAACCGTATTTTCCAGTTTTAATGTTTGTGTAAAACTATCAGGCTCTTTCCCCAAACATCCTTAATAAAATGAAAAGTGGGATTTTTCAGAAATTATTACATTAGCCCAGATTCTGCTGAGTGTATGTGCATGGGTTGTCACATAAGAAATTAATACTATGCTGCAGTCATGGGACTGCTCAAAGTATAAACACATGCATTTGTTTTCTGAAATTCAGGCTTAAAATAGGAAATGGAGACTGAGATGAAAAATGCCAGCTGAGTGATAGGACTGCAGTAAAGTTTCATAGAATTGTAGCACGTTCTGGTGGACATCTCAAGTCTGAGTTGGGGAGGAAGCTAGATGTCCAAGTTCAAATGAACTTGTAATAGCAAGAAAACTCATGCTGTACACAGTGTGTAATTACCCATCTGCCACTGGGTAGCTACTGCAGTGTGAGTCTTTAGTATGAAAGTTAAGTTTGGAGAGAGCTGAAGGCCAGCTTGCATCCATGGCTGCCATAACCTTGCCCACTAGCATTTGTTGACTTCTGTCAGTTATTTCTGTGACACTGACATAAACATGGCTATGCTAAGCTATAAACACAACTCTGGACCAATATAGTTTAGTTGACTTAATTTAGCTCTGAGAATGGATGGGCATTGATAGCTGTAACAGACTAGTTCCTGGCATAAACTTTTAAATACTTTTTACACTAACTTGAATATTTTGTCTATTTAAAGGCATTTTTGGCTTAGTACAATTTTAGTTCAGGTGAGAAGCTACTAGTTAGCTATTTTAAAAAAGGAAAAAAAAAAAACAAACCAAAAAAAAAAACCACAAAACAAAACACCAAAACAAACACACACCTAATTCCCTGTCTCCTGAAATTGCAGATGTGAATGACACATTTTCAGCATGTCTAGACCAAATTCTTTGAATCTTGTGAGCATGTACATCAGGCATATACATGGTCATCCAGTCAGCATGCACAAGAAATTTCTGTAGCTAGTTACAGTTCTGGCACTGGTGCAATGGGCACATATGCCCCTATGTAAACTAGTGGCCAAGATTTCTCCACTGTTGCCTCAGCGTAAGGGTGGAATAGCTCTCTACCATCTTCAGTACAAAATCTAAAGCAGTACAAAACAGATGGACACAGTTTTAGAGCTAGATTTAAATCAGAATGCTACCATTTTGAGTGTGAAAGTGTTTTATTTGAATGAAAGCTGATATTTATTAGAGGAAAATAAGGGTTTATTTTAAACAGAATTATTATTAGAATTAATTGTCAGAAATATTACCCTTGCCTGCGTAGAAGCAAGTATATATATTTTAGTAATATGTTTAAATTATGTCAGAAAGCATATTTTGGTAATGATTATTAGGGGTTACATGACAGTAGTTATTTCATTATTCATATTCAATATTAACAATTTATTAAACAGTAATAAAAGTACTCAGCCTCATCCATTGCAGGCTGAAAGTTAGGACTGTGAAATGTTATCCTTTAAACCTATTAAAGGTACAGAATTAGGAGAATGTAAAAAAGAGAAGAAATTTAGGATGATATTTCTGAGAATCTAATGATGGTAAGACTAGTCATTAGATAGTATTTTTATTTTATCTTCTTTCTGATTCATGAAAGGTGCCTAGCTGCTCGTTCTACTATGCCTGAGGTTGTGCTAAAATACAATGTGAAAGGCAAGAAGAGTTCTCCAGAACTCTCACTCAGGTGAGACTTGGGTCTACTTTTTGTCTTGACCTTGCCAGTTGCCAGCTTGATGACACATCACATCTTTATACCTGTGCTGAGCTCAGGCTTTGGCTGATTTGTCTGTTCTGACTGTAAGCTCTTCAGAGCAGAATCTTCTGCTGGCTTGCAACAAGAACAGCTGGGTTATGTGCTTGGTAATTGCAGCTCTTGTTTCTTGAATACTCCTACAATGCAAATAAAGATAGTCACATTAGTAAGTATAAAAATTACATATTCTGAAAAAAAACCAAATCCTAGCAACAACACCTCATCTCCAGATGCTGTTTTTCTGCTTTCTTGTACAATCCATAATCACCATCCTAACTCACTATCTGATGTGAAGTCTGTGGGCCCATGTTCTTCAGGTTACTGCTTCCCAACTAAAGCTGGATTTTCTTGGGTTCAGAGCATGTGGGGCAGGGACAGTGGAGGGAGGGCTGAGCTCTGGAAATTGAGTCCTGTGTTCTGCGTTGTGTCTTGCAGAGCTGGTAAAAGCAAGGTTTGTTGGACTAAGGAAAGACATAAATCTGTTAGTCAGGGTCTGTTGTTGGGAGTGTCAGCTCCCTCACTGCTTATTTTAATTTAAAAGATGATCAAAAGGGAGGTGGTAACCTCTGTGAAGGCCAGATTAAATATGAGTATATGTGTATGAGCTGGAGAGCAATTGGTCTTTCCATTATATTGTTAGAACAAAAATGTCTCTATTTTTAAATATGAATAACAGTGTTTAACATTTCTGTAGCAATTTGGAGGGGGCAGTGGGGTGGATACTCAGTCCTTCATAAAGGAATTTTTAGCTTTACCTTAATTTTGCAGCTGGTGACCAGAGCATGCAGGAGGGAAGTGATACGTCCTAAGGATTACATTGGAATGGGGAAAATAGAGCATAAATCACCTGGGTCCTAACCCACTGCACTGTCCTTTAGATCATAAAAGAAACATGACTTGAGGGTGAGTCTCATGTCTAAAACACAGTACACTACTTTGAAAAAAATGAGTTGTCATGTTGAATGTTTCCAAAGCTGGCGCTTTAGAACAAAGGCTAAAAATCTGACATGTCATTAAGTGACTTTTATGGCAATTAGCTTCCAAAATTTGCTTGTTTTTATTTTATGAGATGGTGTAACAATGAGGAACTCCCAAACTGAAATTAATTTACATTTATTCTTGGAAGTAGTAGTGAAATCAGCTCAACAGGGTCATAGACTAGGACAGGGAGAAGCCAGGAATGCTGGTGGTGCTCAGGATCAAAACTTAGTTTTGTTTGTGCACAGGATCTTCACATGCCCTATGGTACATCTGCTCCTCAGAAGGAAAAGGGAGGATAAACATCTCTGCCATTTCTGAAAGTACTGTGGATAGGAAAATGAAATTTATTTCATTTCTGTCTCTATTAAGCTATGTTGACAAACCAGACTATTGGCGATTCTTGTAGAGGGTTAATTAACAGGGTTAACCTAATTATCAGAACTACTTTGACCTCCTAAGGTAAAATGATTAGAAATCCCTTTCCACATATTATTTAAAATGAAAATTCTGCACAAAGACAAATTTTATTGGCTTGGCCAGTGGTTTGAAAGTGAATACTAAGATACAACGCTTTGCTGTTTGAAGTTGCATTTGGTGTGTTTTTATAAATTTCCACTGTTTATGAATCAGTGGAACATAATCTGTTTATTTAGTTTTTCCCTGTGCAAAGCATCACTTTAACGCCAGTGTGCAGAGATTGGCAGAGACAGTTGCATCATTAGAGCAAAGGTGCCAAAAGGGATGTTTGGTTCTTTCAGATCCTTGACTCTTCAGTCCCATTTATGCCAGCAGGCAATTTTTGTTAAATACTCTGAAAAATAATGTAGCTGATTTGAACTACACTGGCAGCATAAAATTGTGTATGATTAGCAGAGAGCTGCTGGTCTGAGCACAGGACAGGTGACGGGGATCCTTAAAGTCTGATTGGTATACTAACTACAGGTCTCAGCACCTTGTTTTAGGTGTGCCAACATGAATGGGCACATGTAGATCAGAGCTGGTGGTCCTCTGTGTTGTCTAGATGAAAACGAGCTCTGGCTCAGGCCTTGTGGAGATGTCCGTTCTGGGTGTATTCATCTGATAGGTGGAAGGCTGCACCTCTAGCTAAGGAGAACTACCTACTTTATTGCAGGGGTGCTCTAGGATTGCTGTAGGGTGGTGTGAGGTTCTGCTGTTTAGTCTCTGGTCAGGTACTGGATAGGATCTTTGCTACCATGGAGCAGAGATTGTTCCCCTCCCTCCTGTGGTGGAGTAGCTGATGGAGTTTTGTACATTTTGGAGTTCTAGCTGCCATTCAGTGCTCTCATAAGGATGGGCAAAATCACGCTGGAAATACTTCTCAAGGGCTTGGAAGAGAAATGGCTCTCTGTTGCTTCATGTCCTTTAAAACTGTTGCTTTTCACTTTTAAGGATGAAAATGCATCTTGTTGCGTCTCTTGAGGGCACCATTAATCAGGTCTGGCTGAATGCTCATCAGTTTAGTAGATTTATGTGTATTTATTGTCATCGTAACATTTCATGTGCTGTTACATCCATTAAATGGAGTCTGTGCAAACCTAGGCAGATACTGATTCAAGGCACATCAGGTGTACTTTTCCTTTGCTGAGTCAGGGGCAGATTTTACCCAGCCAAGTCAAAGAGTCTGGGCTGGTTTATAGATTAAGATTAATTTAATATTGATTATGCTTGAAATAATAGGTGGGGGCACAAACTGAAATATGAATCTGATACTGCTCAGTATTGAATGTGCACATAGTAAAAAGAGTTTTACAGTCTAAATAGTTATGTAGAAGGGAGTGGTTATTTGGGAAAATTCACAGAATAACAAAATGTGTGCAAGATATCACAGCAGATTGGTTGCAGATCTTGGCATGAACCCATAACTCCTGCTTTCTGGGGCTGTTTCCTTCTTTCTCTCCAGGTCTTCCTGCCAATACTGAGTTATCATCCATGCATGGATGCACAGATGCCATAGTGGATCATAAAGCCAGATCTTCATCTCGTTCAAAATCAATGCTTTTTCATGATACCAATAAGGCGGTGCTGATTTAGCATATATGAGGACTTGTCACTATGTTTATGTTAAAGATGTCTAGTATTTTTAAGATACAGAACTCTAAAATCAGGACATTCAAAATTTCGTCCCTAATTTAGGCATTAGATCTATACATAGGCTGAGAGGTTTATGGCCTGATTTTTGATCAGTGAATCCACTGGAAGCAGTGGTTGCCCGAATCCTTTGTGGCTCATATCAGTCATGTCATTTCTTGCATATGAATGTGGGTGTTTAACTTCAGGCCACCTAGTCTGAAAAATTTGTCCAAGTTTTGCTGTCTGCTGGTAGACATTTCAGTGTAGCAAAAAATTCCTCTTGCCTGTGTTCAGTTCACCCATCTATCCTTCTGAGATTCCTCCTTTATGTTACTTAGCTCTAATATTAGTTTGATTTTGTGTAAACAGATAACCTTTGCAAAATTCAGTTTAGCCTTTTCATAGGTTCAGAACAGGAATGGATCAGGTTCTATATTTGTCTTTATCCCACTGGACTGTTGCTGATTTAAGTGGTACAGGACAAATCACCTATAAAAGTAAATTGGCACAAATGTCCTCATTGAATTAAGCATAATGTTCTCACGTTGGTTCTTATTCATGAGTTGGCTTACTTTTAAAATCAGCATATTTCTGAAGATGGTTTTTTTCAGCTCAATTGCCAACATCCTTTAATTTTCAGCAGTGCTCTGAAATGACCTCACAAGGTGATATAATAACTTTTTACAGGGAGATCTGGAGATTGTAGGAACATGTCAGGCTGCTGTTTCAGTTACATCTGGATGTACTGTGTGACATTAACACCGCAGACACATCTGCTATTCCTGAGGGGCTGAGGAAACTTCAGTCTCGGGCAGATGTAATACGTGGGGTTGACAGAGCGGGCAAAGAATCACTGCAAGTTACTACAGAAGGTGAGAGATGGATGCAGGGGAATTGAGCAGGGTTTACCGTGGTGCTGTGTGATGTGCAAAGCAACATAAAACATGTGGCTGTGTTTAATGACTTAGGAATAAGGCATAGATAATGATGCACTAAATACATATCCTGAATATAAAGGAGTGACTATGGCTTAACTTCTGCAACTGTCCCTTTAGCGTGAAATCTGGTTCACAAAAAGTTACAAAAACTGAACAGTATTATAATTCCACTGATGTTGATCTCATCTGTGAGACCAAAAGGGTCATTAAAACCATGAACAGTTCTGAGCCAAGTCATAGTTTTACCTAGAAGTTCTGAAATATTAAATCCACAGCATCAGGAGTGTTCTGTGTGGTTTTGCTTTTCTGTTGTTCTTGTTTTTCAACTCCTAGACAGTTGTGACATGCAGCTTACAGATCTGCCAAGGTTTTGAACTCTGGAAACAACTTTTGTCTGCCCTTCTTTTATAGTGATGTAACTCATCACTATCACCTGCATTAATTTTTTAATAAACAACTTGCTCCTCCTTTTTGAAAACTCCTCTAGAGTATCCAGTTGGGAATGTAAATTATTTGAGGTAGAGACTAATTTTTCTGTCCTATGCCAGTGTCATGGTTTCTGGTACTCTTAATAATCAACAAAATAATAATCTCTTCTCCCTTATTCTCCTCTTTCTTGGTCTTGTATAAAATTCTTTTGTGCCATATATTTGTAATGTTATTTGACCATCTATTTAATTTGTTCTGAACATTATCTTCCTGCTGTGTTCTGTCTTAATTTTTCTTGTTCTTCAAAGCTGTCCAACATTGAATGAGAAGAATAAGAGCAATTAAGAATGGCAAAGTAGTGCGTTATAACTTACAACAAATTGAGTATTTCATTCCAGTGGTTTTGGTGGATGTCAGTTCACCTCTGTGCCTGCAAAACATTTCTCACTAACACCTGAATGCCAAACTCTCTGTAGGTAGAGGCAAAAATAGACAGTTGCCTGAGATAGCAAATTGCTCTGGAGCAGTCATGTGATCATGGCCTTCTGATAGCTCTACCTGTGCCAGAGCACTGTAAAACCAGTCTGGCTGTAGCTTTTAATGAAGCTGGAAATAGGCGGAGGGACAGCACCTGTTGTTGTAGGTGAGAATGAGGCTTCTTCCCTTCCCCAGTTAGCAAAAAGACCACTGGAAGCAAATTTGCAGAACTATAGTACAGGGTGTCTCACCCAGTTCTGTCTGAATCTCTTTTCTTTCCAATAGCAGAGGAATTATGGCTTTTTCTTGATCCAGACCTTCATTTCTTTGATTCAGCTTTGCTTATGCTACATAGAAGCTTCAAGTTTCAGAACTTCCCAAAGCTCCTCAAATTAAAAACAACAAAAACAAACAAACAGAAAACCATAAAAATAACAGCTATTTTCAGTGTAATGAGGCCATAAGTCCCTAAATCTTTTGAAATCTCACTAATACAGAAGTTCAGACTACAGTAATACAGCCTTTTAGCTCTGGCAGTTTGCTTTTAATGTTTATCCACCACTGAAAATTTTTTTGCAAAAAAAGTCCCTGACATGACCACAGGTTGGACCATGGTGTCTGCAATTTAGGCAAATTATTCAGAGAATAAAATTAAGTGTGCTGTGGGCTAACTTTGCTCCTCTTGAAGGCAGTAATACAAACAGATGAATGGAGCATGTTTGGATAACCCATGTACTTTTGACATATATAATGCACTAACAAAGTGATGATTTGCAAATAAAACCTATCCTCTAATGGTTGACCTTAGCACTGAGATGATCTGATCTTCTCAAGTTCTATACAGGAGAGCTGAAACACAATATAATTTGAGTAGATGCTGGCAACCACCAATTGCAACATCAAGGGCTGACAGGATGTGCCAGGAGGCTGACCTCAGCCCCACAAGCTGTGCCAGCAGAGCTTTGTGGGAGGAAGCACTTTCTTTGGGTACCATCACATCTTTTCTGACACTGTATCAGAATTCCCTTCTCATGATAGCATTAGTGGGATTTTCCTTCACAGGTGATTTGCCCTCAAAGGTTCCATTCATACAAATGGTCCAGGGCCTGTTTTCTGTTTCCTAGTCCAAATGACAAAGCATGTGACAAAATTCTCCTCTCTGTTTGGGCACACATTAGGTAATATTGGCAGGACTTCAGCTATGCTATTTCTGCATATGTTGTATCTACACTTAATTATATATTGTTTGATTTTTGATGGCTGTCAGTATGGCACATTGTAAAAAGCTAGATGTAAATAAAAAGATGAGTGAAGAATTATCTCTGAGAGCTCGCCAATAAAGAGATGTTGCTCTGCCATTGTTGGATTTGTGGGGGTATGTCCATTATTGTGTAATGGCATATTAGCTACAAGGCAGTAGCAAAATATGGGCAGCCCTTGAACTAGGCAAACTATAACAATTTTAGTAGAAAAGGAAAGAAAGCTAGACATTGAAGATGCTTTTAAGATCAGCTGTCTAGAGGCAACAGGGTTAACATTTAATTTTCTAAATGACATTGATCCAGCTTGCTGAAAATAAGTTAAAGAAGGGATAATTTTCACATATCATTTAAATTATAGGAGGACCTTGTAAATTAATTTATTGGTAGTCAGGTAAAGTTTAATTACACTACGCAAAGAGAAAGTGACATCTTTCTCAGTACTGCTCCCCTGTGGGTAACTTTCAGAAACAGCTTCAGAACGTCGTTAAATTACAGACTCTGGAGACTGAATTAACTCTGTGACCATTTATAATCCAATTAACAAGACATAAACACAAAACAAAAACCCTGAGCCCCATCCAAATTGTCAACACAGACAAAAAAAATTGCATTAAAGTTTAACTCTCATAAAGTTTTCTTTAATGAAGAGTATGCACTAATGTAAATGCCACAAAATTAGTTCTTTTAGTAAACTGTAGTTATTAGCATATTTTGGATTTGGTTTTTGGTTTGTTTGTTTGTTTTTTTGTGTGTATTTTGTTTTGTTTTTTTTTTCTGGAGTGCCTGATAGTCCCCAATATCTTTCCAATCAATTCCCTGTTAGTATTCTCCTTTTTTTTGCAAAACACAAACAAGAAAATGAAAAACGTTACAACATTTCATCATATGCAGCAGGATTTAAAGCTGCTTTGAAGAAATTGCACCTCATTATCTGGAAATAGAGCTATCCAGTCTGAGAACAGCCCAGGATGATAGAATGCAGCAACTTGTCTATTTAGAAACACAGGCAACCAAGCGTTTATTTCCCTGGTGCTCAGTTCTTCATTGGTTCACCACTGAATACAGAATGAACTTAAAATTCTGACTTACATTCAAAGCCCTACAGAGGATTTACTGGTCTTAGCTGTAATAGGGACCTACTATGTTAGGTAGTTTGCAAAGTCCCTCCCCTGGCAGCATGGAGGAAACAAAATAAGAGGATTGGATTGAATGATGACTTTTGGGCAAGTTCACAAAACAAGCTGAGAATGGAGCCAAATCCTGTTACAGTCATACTAGGTTTGTAGTAGCCAAATCACACTGGCTGCCCAAGCTACTCAAGATGTGGTCATCTTTCTCTACAAGCATCACCTTTTAGAAAAACTTCTACCATAACAGTGGAATTTCTAATCTCAGGATACAAAACAGTAAACTCTTCTATGTCAGGTGCAAAATTGATGTTAGCAAGAGACTATAATATCAGTTTAGGAAGATCTGTCAGACGTGCTTGTTCCTTTAATTTAGCTTTCCATCAACAAACACATTTTTCCAAATCTGAAGCTTAAAAAGGAGAAGAAAGAAGAAAAGGTATGGGAGAAAATCATTATTTCCTTAAAAAAATCATCTGGCATTTAGCACACAGCTGGAGGTAATATGCACAACTAGATTAACAGGAAGGATCATGTCAAACAAAGTTATGTTAGGTGTATCTTATTGTTCCTAGAATGTGTCATTTGGTCATCTTGAAACACTTACATCCTATTTTCTTGTCCTGTGTTCAGTTAGGATGGGGTTAATTTTTGCCAGAGGCTGGGAGGGGCCACAGACAGGATAGCCAAACCAGTCACTAGGACATTCAATACCATGCTGATACAAGTTGGTTGTGTACCATTAGTATTATTGCTATTGCTGCTATTTTTCTCTGTGTTGGTCTAGTAAACTCTCCTTACCTCAACCCAATGATTTTTACCTTTTCTCCCAATTCTCCTTCCCATCCCATGGGGTTGGGGGAGGGGAGGAGCAAGTGAGTGGCCACATGGTGCTTAGTTGCCAGCTAGGTCTAAACCAGGACACCTGTCCAGTTTGAAACTTGAACCTGAAAAGCTTCCCGTTTACCTCCTGGGTTTGGGTTTATATTCAGTATGTGCATCCACATCTGTATGCTCATGTGGGCTGATGGCCACTTGGGAGGCCTATTTTTTCAAACAAGTTCACATCTTAAATGGATACGTATGCAAACTTGTTTTGCAACTGTACTTCTAGAAGACATAGATCAACTTCTTAGTTACTATAAATTTCATCAGCAAATGTTTACTGACCAAACACTGCGTATCCTTCCCATGTGCGCTGGGTTGTACACAGAACCCAAACCATGTGATACAGCTTTCACCTTTGACACAGAGGCTGCATCTATCTTCTGCTATAGAAAACTATAAATATTTGTCATCCATACACTGTATTAAGCCGGTAAATTCTTACATTAATTATGAATGAAGGTGCAACAGCCGTTTGTCTGTGCAGAGGTACTTTTAAAGTGATGTACAATTAAATGTGTTTTTCTTTGAAACTTCAACCTAACTTACCTTTTTTTTGTTAACCAGCTACCTATGTTACTTAGGTGAGTTGATGAACTAGCACTTCAAAAATAAAAGAACTGTGATTATAATCCGTATTGTTACTAATAAAAACCAGATTTGACTGAGACAAAGCTTGGATCACATGAATATGTAACTGTATTATAACAGATCTGCCAAGAGGTTTGCAGGATTGTAGACAGAAGATGAAGTAATTAATTAAGGAATTACATCCACAAAGTGAAAAGTCCCTAAAGATAAGTATGTCGAGCTATTTTAGGGAAAGGATCTAGGGTTTCTGCGTCTGAATAATTTTATGCAAATCTTCAGTAGCAATGCTTGTGTGCATTTGAATATAGTTTCCCTCTTGTGTAAGTGCTCTCAGTTCTGGGGTGTCAGATTTTTTTGACAGACCCTGAAAAACTCAGAGGCTATTCCTTCATGATGTTCTTCATCAAAGTAACCTCATGCACATCAAAGACGACCAGCAGTCAGTGTGTCTGAAAGTTACAGGAGCAGACCTTTCAGGTGGTGAAGATCAGGGTGAATATTTGTTCAAGGGAGGAAGGACTGAATGTAGGATAACAGTGTAGAACATGGAGCCCTTGGCTAATTTCGAAGAAGGTCATCTCTTTCCTGAGTTCTGTTTAAGGACCCTGCAAATCACTAGAGCATTTTAATTTTAAAAAATCTAACCCAAGCTTACAGAGAGTAAGACCTACCAGATTGTGGCTTCCTGGACCTGGGCAATAACCAGATACCATATTTTGATGTCAATTTGACACAGGTTGCTCTGGTTCTATCTGATGCTTTCCATTTTTCAATCATGGCAGTGTGAGAAAAAGGGATTACAAAACATTTATTTAGTACACGGATATCATCTCTTCCTGTAAGTTGTTTCCAAATATGCTATTTGTACTTCTCATATGATTAAATGCTTGGTTTAAGACAACTGATAGATCCTGTAGCCTACACACACACATACTGTAATCTCATTAAATATATATACAAACGTCCTCAGTGTTGTTTTTATCTATTTTTAATAGCTTACACTGTGTTATTAGGAAAAAATCTGTATGTGAACTAGGAGTTGTGTGCTCAGTGCATTTATTTTGCAAATGCTTCTCATTTATTTTTAGAAGAGAAATATGTTTCTTTTGATTTGATAACCCCCTGTTATATTCAACATGCATCTTTCCACTCTTTATTTCTTTGTAGATAGTACTTTTTAGCCACTAAATTAGAATAATTCTACAATCTTGTCTCTTTTAAGTGACATTAATAGTGATTCATGGTTTGGTTTAGATAATGAACAGGTTGAGAAGAACATTTTAAGAGGTTTTTATACCATTTGTAAAGCAAGCAATGAAACAAACCAACAAAAGATAAACAGGAACAATTTTCTCTTCCCCTTTCACTAATTTCTGAGAAGCTGAAATATTTTGTGCTTTTGTGTTTATTTCCGTGAAGGCATCTGCTTGTTTAGGAAATAACTTTCTTCTGATCCTGAGATGGAAGAAGTAAGAAAACACGGACAGTGTATGTTGTTTAAACATGGTCACTACTGTTTCTTCTTTCATCTACTGAGCAATGCAATACTAGAAAGTAGAGAAGAAAAAAAAAAAGGCACAGGTATCTTTTTCTGAAGATCAAGGCTGATGCTTATCTTATGCATCTATTGTTACACAGCACTGCTGCTGTTGAAAGTTGTTTTATATTTGCAAATTTGCAACACACACAGATCTGAACTGGGAAGCACTGCTGTGTAACATATGATCTATATTTTCACACAGTTTTAATGGAAGTTCCTGCCATCATCCTGACACACTTTTTTCACAGCAAATAATGGAAACCCCATCTTGGGCTTATGACCAGGGTTGGTCTGTGAATGTGACATCCCTCTATCCCAGCCTAACTAGTTCCTTCACTCCAACTGTACCTGATTCCTTCAGTAGGTTCTGACATTTTTTTCCATTTGTGAGGATGAGACAATGCACTCTGTCTCAACTATGCAGCTCAGATAACAAAAGGTGAATATTAAAATCCAAGTCAACAGCTGCAGTCAGAAAGTTTAAGAGAAGTTCCACAAGCAAAATACATAGGTACAAAAATACCCAGGCGGGTCTTTTTCAACAATCTGAGTAGCCAGCATTGTAAAATGAGAGCATGAATTCCTGCAGACAGCTACCTAAGCATGTTTTGTTCACCAGACTGTTGTATCTAAATCTGTGTCATCTCTATACACGAAAGTGAGCACTGCTGCCTCCTAACACTAATTGTAAATGGAGCTGTTACGGAGCCAGGGAAGTCATTATGATGGCTCTTTGTCTAAGTCATCAGGCAGCCTGTAAAATGGGCCATGTTTATGATGGTAAGTGTTGTATGGCTGTAGGAGCTGTATATCATGCCTTTTGCTCTGGAGAGGCACCTGCTGACTATTCATATGCTAGCTGGTAAAAAAAGGTATGCAAACAGCTTAGCTACAAAATCTTCCTTTTATGTTTAATGAAACTAATTTGAACTTGGGTCTGTAACCCTGTACCTAACAGTAAAAGAGGCTATCCATTTAAGAATATATGCAAAAAAAAGAAATCCTTTGCCCAGTGCATAATTGGCTCAGGGACAGAAAATTTTAGGTTCATACTAATCTTAAAGTTATGCTGTATTTAGATGTAAAACTCCTTCTGGTGCTCTGAGCCCTGGATCAAATCCTACAGAAAAGAAATACTCCTCCAAGCGTGCATGTAAGGTGAAGAGGCAATGCAGAGAGCTGAAGATATGTATCCCCTGGCATATCATCATCATCAGTTATTCTCAGCTTCCTGCACAACATGCTTGTCTTTTGTCCCTGTGGTAAATTATTGGGTGGGTGACAGCATGACTGCTCTGTACCTCCCATCTTATGCCTTTTATTATGTGGCATAAAGAAAAGGTTGCTTTACCTTGAATCTGTGCTCCTCAAGTGTGCTTCTGATGTTTCCCCTGTTTTCACCCACCTTGATTTCTCAGGTCATGGCAGGTTTGAGACCTAAGAGAGCCAACACTTTTTTCACAGCAGATATATTTGAGGAAAAGCAGTAAGTGTCCTTGATTCCTGTATTTCATGCAGAGGTGCTTGAGGACACAAATATCTGCAAGGAGTGTTTATGGGATGCATAAAGCTCTGTCCCTGGCTTTCATGCTCACTCATCCTTAACACCTCTAGAATTAAGAGATATACATAATAAATGATTCATTATGACTGATTATCTCTGGAGATTTTTTTTTAATCTTGTCAAAGCATAGACTATGTCAATCATATGCAAAGTCTCAAATGGAATTGCTTCTCATAACCACTCTTAAGTTTGTATGCCATTTTTGTTGTGTCATTTTAAAAGAAGAGCCGATTCTCAGTGCCTCTATTGCAAATTGAAATCAAGAAATGTTATATTTTAAAATCTATCTTCAGGAATCAGAGTCAAGAGCTGAACAGTCTTTGGAATCTTAGGATTTCCAATAAACTTCCATCAACAGAAAATCAATCACTTCATTGAAAGATGTGTATCCCAGTGGTTGCATACAAACAGAAGACAGGAAACATTATTAAATTAGATGACTTTTCATGTGACACAGTAAGAATGGTGCTAATCTATAGGACCCCTTGCAACAATTGCCTGTGACACAGTAAAGTACACTGATAATTTTAATAAATAATATTTCTGAATGTACAACAGATTACCAGATAGTCTTTGAGAAAAAGTAAAAAACCCTAAAGTTAAACTTTGGAGGCTAAAAATGGAAAAGACATCCAATAATTATCAAGGTTCCTGGAAACTGACTTGAAATTTTTCCATTTCTAATATGCATGTAGGGACTCTGCTGTTGAAAACTTGATGAAAGAAAGACAAAAAGGATTTTCTAAGACAATGTTATGGTGTAAGTATGCAGACTGACTTGTGCAGTTTCCATTAAGGGTAATGGGTGTTTCAATTTATATTTATTGCATTCAAAAACTTGCCCTCGATAGTCTCATTTAATCTCACTAAATGAAATTTCAGGCTTCAGACAGAAACATGCTAAATATTAGGCTATACAAGAACAAGTGGGCACAGCCTTACTTTCGTTCATCCACTAAATATTTAAGATAAATGCAGAGCAGAGCCCCCCACATGGTGTTGTCCAGGCTGAGAGCTGCCTCCTTACTGAGCCAGGTGTCCATAATTTCTTGCCTTGCCATGGAGAGATAACAGTGCGTGGTAGCCCCAGAAATACTCTTGTACTTTTAGCTAGAAACAAGAAGGAAATAAGAAGTTGTACTTGACTGCAATGGCTGGTGCTTTGTATTGTAGTAGGCTACTTGCTGTGCAAGGTCAGTCCCACTCTAGTCAGCACATGGGCTGGTGGCTCTGAAAGAAGGGAAAAGCTCCAGTAAGAGTTTCTAAAGGAGTAACCTTGTAAGGTGTAGAAGCACCTTGGGTCCTCAGCAGGATGCTGAGGAGGTCTGGGAGTCTGCACAGACTAACAGTGAGTCACTAGCTGGAGACTTGCTTCCGTTCAAGCCAGAAATTTCAAAATCTTGTTTTTCTTTAAACAGGAAGTGTAGAAGGCAGATAGATTAGAAGATAAAGCAAGGACTTCCAGTCTCTTCTGGTGACTCAGTTGGAGGTTTTTTTTTTTTTTCTGTACTGTGAAGATGTGTTCAATAGTGTCAGAACAGACATTCAAGGCTAGTAATGCATTTTCACAGGCACAGGGCAGATCCAGAGGTAGGGTCTGTTGATTCTATGGAGGGACAACTCCCTTGAGTCCCTTCAGAGTAAAGAAATCTTTCTCCTGCAAAATTCAAATATCAGTATGCCTTAATATGTATGTCTGGTTAACCTATAGTTTATTATCATGACTTAAAAGGCTTCTACTGATTTGGCAGGACTTTAAACCCAATGTAAGACTTTATTCCTATGTACAACTATGTATTCTGTGTAGAATCACAGACCACTGTTTACAGACAGGTCCTACCTACATCAGGACCCTTATTTACAAGAGTACGCAATGAAAACATTTAATTTTTCTAGCTTTATGCTTTTCTGGTGCCAGAACTCATAAAAATGGTACAAATATTCTCTTTTTTTTAAAAAAAAAGGAGACAAAAGCATTCATTTTCTTTGTGCCCACTCTTCCTGTAGTAAAGCAATGTTTGAAACTTTCTTGTTCATATTGTAAAAAAATAAAATACAAAACCAAAATGGGAATGTAAAAGGTCACTAAATCTGCAAAATTTTAGTTCAAAATATGTTTCCTTGGAAATTCATGCGTAAATGAAAACAAGGTATCAGAATGACAATACATGTATGTGTAATACATTTAATACATTAAATTTCAGCGTAGTAATAGTGTCCTAGCTAGAATTGTATCTAATATTTCAGCAGTTCATTTAAGCCTTGACACTTTGAATGATTAAGTCACAAAATGAATAAAGTAAGGTGGATGTGATTTTTACTTGTATTTTTTTTTTTAAAAATAATTTATTTTTTACTGCATGAGTATGTCAGTGAGCAGATAAGCACAGCCCAGTCTGTTCTCAGCCTACGTGGTGGGTTCATACATGCAAAGAGAACAATGTCAAGCTGTCTTTTTAACAGATGTGACCTAGAGCCAAGATCCTGAGTAATGCAGGTGCCACTGGAATATCCAGTGGTGATTTGGCCATGTGTATATGGCTTGCCAGAACCTAATATTGGTAAGACAAAAGGAAAGGTCCCACCTGCATTCTCTGTATGACAGGCGCAACTCAGTCTGTTGACTCACAGTAGGAAATATTGCATCATTACAAACTCTGCCATTTTCTTGGTGGAGAGTCTTCATTCTGTGCTTGCATGGGAGGGTACAGTACACAGGCTTTTGCCATTTTCCTTTTTATTAAATTGCTTCAATTCTGTTCCAGCAAAGGCAGAATGCAAGGGGTTGGGAGGTGTGGAAGATCACAACAAGGTTTTAGGTCCCAAAGTTTGCATGTGGATACATGGTCTTAAGTCCTGGAATGATCTTCCATTTTGATACGTGGGACCATTTTCAGGGATCGCTGCCTGGAAATGTTAGGAATCAGTGTTTCAAGGGGGCCTTTTAGGATTCTTCTGAAAGGACAGCATATAACTGAAGTTCAGTTGCTGGTTAGGTGAGTGGAGCACCAAGTATTAACGAATTGGAGTGATATTAAAAAAGCCACTGTCTTGTTAACTGTTGTTCATTAAAGGTCAGACTGCGTGGGGAACCCTATAACTTAGAGACCATGTAGAAATGACTCTGCTTGCCACCACAAGAGTCAAGTGAGACAGGTCCTTACAACTCCTTCTGAAGAGTAATACTTCCACACCAGAAAGAATAGGCATCCCATGGCCAGAAGCAGAGGAAGTGAGAAAGTAGTATCCCAACAGATATTCTAGAGTTTCAAAGTGTGTTTTTTTTTTTCTGAATTTCAATGAAAAACTTTGTTAAACTAGCAATTCTGATCTATTTTATTCTGAAATTCTCAACAGCTTCATTTTAATAATGCTGAAGCAGAATATTATATTAAACCAAAACTTTTAAGAATAGTTCATAAATAATATGAAAAATTTTAAATTAAAGGTAATAGCACTATTAAATTAAATTCTTCCAGCTTTTCAAAACACAACGGTTCAATACCACAGAATCAAAGCAAAAGATGAAATATGATTCAATTTGACACTTCTCTCAATTTTGGGATGAAAATTGGCATGTCTCTATTTTAATTCAACATTTCCCAATGTGAAGCAGTTATCTTGAAAATGCTTTTGAACATACAGTGTTTGCTAAGAAAACATGTGCATTAGAATAAGGTTTTGCTTGGTTCCTCCACTCTAGGTAACAGCACATGTTTGAATCTGCCTGGCAGTGACTGGAAGGCGTTACTGTTGGCAAATCTTCCTTACAGTAGAGGAGATGTCTGTCAATCAAATGCCTGTGGGTTGTGAGCCAGTGTCAGAAACTCTGCTTGGTTTGGATGCAGGTCTAAATGAATGACCAAGTATTAAAGGAATGTATCAATCAAGCTCTTTTTTTTTCACCCTTAGGTCTTTTCTTCACACAAAGTTAGTGATAAACAAAGTTAGAGTAGGAAATGATAATGTGATGGTGTACACAACTCTATCTACACAAGGGAAGAAGAAGTGTGGCCTTGTCTGATCATAAGTTTTGGAAATGCAAGTACCACAGTGAGTGATATCAGAAGAATGAAAGTGCAGAATAATGAGTAAGAGCATGGATGCTTTTTTCTTACCAGTAAATTCAGCCTTAAGCTAGGTACTCTGAGCTACCTCCTTGTGTAGACATTTTTATGAGCAATAAGAGAGGTAGCTTACTTAGAAATGTGCTTTCTAAGCTGTTTGGTTCTCAAGAGATATTTTGAAAGCTTAATGTCTTTGAAGATGGGTTGAGGTACTTCATTCATATTTGTGGCATTAATAAACTTCTCACAGAGAGCTATTGTGGAATAGCATGTGTTCAAACCCATACTAACTTCTTAACTTGTGCAGTCGACTCTTTAAGACCCAATTCCCTCAGCTCAGGGTTGATGTAGGGCCGCTGGCAATATTATCTTGAGGTTTCGTGTACAGTAATGCTTAACATGCCATCTCTCTGCCAATCTCAAGACAGACTAGCATCAAGCAGCTGCCACCAGCAGCTGTGGGCATTCAGCACCTCTAAAAATTAGCTGCATGGTATCTTAAGTCTGGTATTCCAAAAGTGGTGATTCATAAATTGGAAACTGCAGTTGAATACATAGCTGTAGTTCTTGCATTTTTCATAAGAATTACTACAATTAAAGCCTTATAGTAGATAAAAATAAGTGGGAGAAATCAAAAGACTTGCTGTAACTACTTGAAAAGGAGAACTCCTGTGAAGAATACTCACTCTAACTGTTTCAAGTAACATCTTAAAAGTAATGTTGATAATGTTGTGATAATACATAAGATTAGTAAATTACCGGTTAAGTAAATCTACAGTGCCAGGTCAACAGCTAGGGTGACATCACACTAAACAGCAGCATAAGCAAATTTGTTGGTTAAAAGTTTGATAAATCTACTAGGGGTTTGTAGTAGTATTTAATTTGGGATAGAAATATCTGAAAATAATGAATGCAGAAAACTAAGAACTGAAATGCTTCATTTACCCAATTTCACTTTACAGTTTGCTACCCAAGATCTCATATGCTTATCACATATTTTACAGCCAAGATATTTGATTCTACTCAATCACACAGTTTAAACAGTTAGTGAGACATAGCCCCCATTTCTAAATTGATATTGGTACTTAATTTGGTGTCAGATATCACAAGAGTATTGCTAGAGTCATATTGCATATCACCAACTATACCACGCGAGCTGTAAAAGAACAGCTCCAGGTCTAGGAAACCCCAGTTCTTCCAATCAAGCTTTGTAAATAAGAAGTATTTGAACCACCAGAGTAAGCAGGAAAATATCCAAACCAGTTCATGTCACTGAGCTATCTTAAAGCTCTGTGATTTTCTTCTAAAAACTTCATCTATGCATCTACGTTAGTGGTTTATTTTGGACTGGTTTTGGAGCTAATGTTCTTATTATTCACACTTAGCAAGCTTTTACATCATGGACTAGTCTCAAAGTGTTCAGAGTGTATTTCTTTTGGATGAAGCAAAACCAGGAGACATGGCTTCAAATGCAGTGTACTCAATGTGTGGGGCCAGGCTAGAACTAGTTTGAGGTAAAAGCTCTCTGAAGTGCAGCTGGTGAAGGTATAAGTTCTTAAGTACTAGCTGTTTCTGTCTGCAAATCTTCCCTTAGTGGACTGTGTAACTTGACAATGTAGACGTAGCTTGTCTGTCCATCTGCATTGCTGGCTGGAGGCTGTCTGCAAGCCAGGCTGACTATAGTTCCTACACCGTCTGGCTCCATGAAAGATCAAGACCATTCTAAGACTTGTTTGTTTCTGTGGGGTTTGCAGAGGATAAAATGAGTTCTGGAACAGCTCTCCCTTGAGCCCATCTTGGATACAAGGCAAGCTGGGGTTTGAATGGCAGTAGACTTAAGAGTAGGAGTCTTTCTTCTGTCTTCACTTTGAGTTGCACCAGGTTTTTAGGACCTTTGTGTTCCCCTTGTCCACTGAAGCTGAAGCAATGGAATGAGAGTGATTGCTGGCTGGCTGTTGCATATCCTGAAAGAGGGGCAAAATATAATACAGGTGTTCCTTATCTGTGTGTTTCACAGGATGTACAACTTTGGGCTTCAGGATGGAAGGACTTTCTGGGAATGGATAATAGAATGATTTGGGATGGAAGGGACATTCCTGGAGTTATTCCTCCTGCCCTTCTTATTCTCAGGCCCAGTTTCTTCCTTTTCCATTTTCTTGGAAAGGGAGTTTTACATTGAATCCTGGGTTTTTGCTGTCCCAGAAATGCTGGAACATTTTGTTTTCTTGTAATAAAAACTTGAATGTCTGTAGCAAACATCACCAGTTCTAAAATATCCATATGGTGTTCCCATACCAGAACTAACATGTAGAATCCATGGAAAGTATCTACCCAGTGACTTAAGAATGCAGCAAGTCCTCAGTAAATAATCAAATAATACAACTGGGTGTATAGTCAGAGTAGTCAGAGGGAAATGCTGGTGATTCCTCCTCTCTGGGCTTTGTCTGCAGGCAAAGGAAGGTACTTCTCATGCCTGTCGCAAGGGAAAAGGAGCTTCAGAGTTCACACTCTGGTCTTGTTAGTGTGCAAGGTCTCTGTAGGTACCTATATAGTAGAGATTATGATTGTGGTGATTTTGTGCAGACTCAGAGCATCTGCTGAACTCCTGGGACATGCTCTATTCATTTTGTGATTTCTGCTAGCAAAGAGATTTCAGGAGAGTGTTGTTGTTGTTTTTTTGTTTTTTTTTTTATATGCTCTTATTGCATCTTGCTGGGACCTGCTGCCTATGAGCAGCTGCTGGTCAGTGCAAAAGTTGTGTGCTTGATGACAAGTGCCTCCTGGGAACAGACTGATGGGCTTGTTCTGTCACTGCAGCCCATGTATCAGCAGTGCACACCTAAGACATAGTGGTGGTCTCTTCATAGTGCCTGTGAATTCTGAGGAATGTGAATTACTGATCTATTTTGCTTATTTTATTTCTTTTAGAAGACTAAGTCTTGGTTTCCTTGGGTTTTTCTTCTATAAGATAGTTGCATTAACAGGCTGCACCTCCTTCTAGCAGTCCATGAACATTAACATATTAATGTTTATTCTCATCTCTCACTTGACTGTCAAAAAAGTAGTATTTAGCAGTACACTTCATTTAATGCAATTTTTTAAAGTAGTAATCTCAGAGTAAATACATTAGGCTTCTCATGCATGATATGAAATCTAGAAAGGAACCAGATGTTGAAAAGAAAGGAAAGGAAGTAAAGGAGGGGGAAGAAAAAAAAAAAAAAAGGCAAAGAAACAAACAGCCATGGACACCCAGAAGCTAGATTGATGCAAATTGGTCTAAGATTCATTGGTACAAAAGGGAAAGAAAATCAGTTTGCACAAATAATACTCCTGCTCCTTGCATGTTAGTATTGTTTAAATGTTTACAGGACTGGATGGTGGTCTCTTTCATTTCATTGCAGACAGAAGGTTGTGCACACACTGAAAAAGAACAGAAGATAGAAGAATTAAATAGTGTTAATGGAGTATCAGGGCCTCTGCTAGTACTCTCTCAGCCCAAGGAAACTGCAAGCAAATGTATCAGAACAAACGCACAGTGTTTGCAAGCTTTCTTTCTCTGCTTCTCACAGAATTAGAGAACAGTGAATTAAGAAGGGCCTCAAAAGGTCAGACTGAAAAATCTGCTGCCAAAAATATTTGGTGGTTCTTTCAATGGAGAATTAAAAATAAGGGAATAGATTAAAAGCAAAACCACTCATGAATGATTTGGAAATAATTAAACATTCCTCATACTTGTAAATGTTCCATGTGCTTGATGCTAATACCCCCAGGACAGGATGTACTGGAGCCCTCAGCACTACAAATCACTCTTACGCTAGTGCTTGTCCCTTCCTTTTTTTGTAGAGAGAGGTAGCTCAGTAAGGAAAGAAGCAGAAACTGGGACAGTGAATGGACAACCTAGTTCATTGTGTTTAACTGATTTCAAGTTTTTCTGGTAGAGTACAGTGCAACATTTACTGCTACATGGGATGCAGAAATTAATTTTGCTTTCTGCTGTGATAAATAAAATTAAATATTCTTCCTTCGTCGTTTTGACACTGTAGCAGAAAATGACATGAGACTAAGACTATTCTCCTGCAATTGGTTTGTTTTCCTTCGAGGACATCAGCAGTATGTATGAACAGGTGGGGCAAACTGTAAATCCTTTTTAAGTGTTTCAATTGAGCTCTTTCAAAGGAACCTTTACCCATAACCTTTTTTCTCAGAAGAACATTGATGGCAAAGCCATCACACTATACCTATGCATTTGCTATTGTTCTGTTTTATTTTGGAATTCACACTAAATGGGACTCTCAAAAGCATTCTGTGTTGACGACATTAAAATCCTTCTGGCATTACATGGCTGCAAGGATATGTCGCTTTGGAAAAAAAACCAAACAACCCACCTCAGAATCACTTAAGCTGTATTTCTATATGACAGTAAATCTAATTTTAATGTGTGCTGTAGAGAATCAAAATGCTGTGGCCACATGATAAAGGCACTGAACCTGTATGATGTGTCCTTTTCGGTCCAAGTTGTTAAAAAATGTTAAAGGGGAACCTTTGTTCCAGTAAGCTTTGTATCAGAAAGGTATTGTTTATCTTTTCATAGCCAAGATAAAGCAGAAATGCAGCTCAAGATGAAATCCCATCTTGTTGTGTAGTTTTGGATAGCTGCAGAAACATGACTGAGTCCTTGCATTTAGTCCTATGAGAATATGGCCTCATAGCTGGGTGAGCGTGTACTGTCGTGATCTGTAACAGCAACCGTGGAGCCAAACCTTTGCAACAGGAAGACGTCGTTTTCAAGTGTATCAAGTTCACCTATTACCTCCCCTGTCAAAAGAGGAAGCTCTTCCTAACTTTATTGCAGCAGCATCCAGGTGAAGAAGTTTCCTTTTGTGATTTCATTTTGGGGCAAAACTGAGAAGAATCACACCATGATTCCAGTGCTGTGTTGCTCTAGATGGGGAGCATATCTTTCAAATTTAATCTACTTTACCAACTACAAAAGAATTATCTAATGCATTAGAGTCTTGCCAACTGTCAAAAAATAACCTGAGCAGTCAGCAAGCTAGAGTGTGATCTGCTTCTTTTGTCAAATTTGTGAAGTTAGGGCACTTTCTCACATTCCCTCTGCCTAGATCCATTGTAATAAATTTGGATTGCATGTCAATTACTGCAATTTATGACTACCCATCTCCCCATTCTGAATATGTATGTGATCTTAATTTAAAGCTTCCTTGCTGTACAATATTTATTATCAGTTCTCTATTTTAACCAGCATTGAGATAACTGCTATTTTACACTCTTCTAACGTCTTCTCTTTTCAAGGTCATCAGTTTCGTGACATCGCTGAAAATGAAGTAGGACGTATGGTTCTGTTTAATCAAATTTCATGCTCTGTTGCCTCCTTCTTATGGCCTCTGTGCTAATTGATCAAGATTTCAATTAAAGTCCTCCATCTTTGTTTTAATTCTTTGTTAAGGTTTTTATTCCTTTACATGGTTTCATGAGATCTAACTTGTTACAAGTGCAAACTGTCTGCATTTCCAGCTGTCTAGTTACAATGATTTAGTATATAGTTCTTCTCATTTCCCTTTTCTTATTATTAAAAACCTCAGTGAACTAGCTTCATCTGTTGGATTTAGACTAAAAGTCCAAAAATATGGTTCATCCACCAAACAGAGATTATTTAACTCATGAACTGTCATGGCTAAAAATCTCTCCGTATCTCAGCACCTTCCAGCCACCTTGCTCATCCACAATTAAGCAAACTGTTGTTCCTAAAGAAATATTGGAATGACTCTTGTTAATAAATGAGACCATGTCATGTGTGTGCAAAAAGCACTGCCTTATAGAGAGATTTTCCTAAAGAGCAGTGATTCTGTTTTCATTCTTTTATTGTGTTTATATTGATCAAGTAAATATTAGTATGGCAAATATATATTGATGCACTGGGTTGATTGCTCATTCTGTAGTTTATAACTCTATATTTCAGCCATTAAATAGTACTATATCAAATGTATTTTGAAATACACTAACATTTTCCTTTTAAAAATCAAATAATCTTGTGAATCAAATGTTTTTTAAAAGGCCAAAGAAAATGTGCTGACATAATCCACATAAATACAATTTTTCTCAGGGAGGCTTTGTGTAATTAGGGACAGTTCCTCTTTTTTTTTTTTTTTTTTTTTAGATGGTGGTGGGCTTTTTACTGAAGTTCTAATAATTTCAATTAAAATAAAAATATAGACCAGATCATTCTCTGAAAAAATTTGCAATGTCTTTCGTCAGTCTGAAAAGATTTACGATTTAGAGTTTTTGCCATATGAAAAATCTTACTTTATTATAGTCTTCAAATAAACCATGAAAGCCTATAAAACATTTTCCATTTCCCTACTCAAGATGCAAAATCGAGTTTGCTTTCCAACCTCAGCTATCTCAATGTTAAAACAGAGCCAATGTGTTAATAAGAGTGACTGTAGTAGACCGAGACCACAGCAGCTATGCTAGTACTTTTTTTGTGTTCTGTTTTAGTGTGAAGTCCTGTAGTTTTTAAACTATGTTGAAAAGCATGATATGAAACTCTGTGGTTTGAAGCTCTCCATACCATTTCATGCTAAATATTCAGGCAGACACCAGAAGGAACCCTGATGTGTGCTTGAGCCTTGGGAATAAGGTAGCATGAGGCAAGATCCTGTGTCTGTTGATTGTGCCAGCATTTCTTCTGATTTCAGCATGGTCAAGTTTTAAGCCTGCCATCCAAAGTGGCCAGTGTCTATGCCATTCATAGACAATGGCATCGTCTGTGACATCAAACTGTCAGGGATCCATTTAGTTTCTTTGGACAAGCCCACTGACCACTATAAATAACACAAGTACCTACAAATACTTTTATCGTAGAAGCCATCTTCACACCTCTGAGCCATTTTTCTGATGGGTGTCAAAAGCCATTTAGCCTGTATGTGGTTTTTGACAGTCATCAAGTACTGAATACCTAGGGAAGACGTAATAACAGGGCAAGCATACAATAGTGCTTCCCTGGCATATTTTCCCAGATTTCAGCAGTCCATAGTTTAGCAAATTCCTTGGTTATAAATATTATTTCTAGGTTTAATAGTGTTGGTGGACTTGCTTTCATGAATTGGTCCTGTTGACTTTTGAACTGATAAGAATTTACAGTATTTAGAATATCATTGTGCATAGAATTTCCCAGTTTAACTGTGACACTTGAAAAAAATGCCTTTGTTTTCAGCCTATGACGTCATAATTTCCTTTGTTGCTTTTACTTCTTGCACTGTGAAAAACCAAAGTAATAATCTCCTGATGATTTTCTCAATGTCATTGAAGTTTCTATTAATTTATGTTGCATCTACCCTTGGTTGCCTCTTTTCTTTGCAACAGTGTCTTGATCTAGTTGTTTCTAGTTTAGACACTGTTATTTAATGTGTTGGCACTTTCATCTGTGTGTTTTCTCATGTTGGTACAGCCTTACTGACCAGAAATCCAGAATTGCAGGCAGTATTCAGCCTGGTTCTCTCTTTCCTTCCTGATAATTCCTAGCACCCCAGTTGTTTTTCTTGGACTAACTGATATATTTTACGGAACCAGCTGCTGTAACTGGGAGTTGTCATTTCAGAAACACATCATCTGAGTCAGAGGCCATCCTTGCAAACACCAGGTTGTGTCTTCTAGGTGCTCCGTTGTATGGAAGTGGGCAGGCTGGACGTGAGGAAGAAATTCTTCACCATGAGAGTGGTGAGACCCTGGAATGGGTTGCCCAGGGAGGTGGTTGAGGCCCCATCCCTGGGGGTCTTTAAGGCCAGGCTGGAGGAGGCTCTGGGCAGCCTGATCTAGTGGGAGGTGTCCCTGCTCATGGCAGAGGGGTTGGAACTGGGTGATCCTTGTGGTCCCGTCCAACCCTGACAGATTCTGATCTGCTTTAGCAGAGGACTTTAGAGCCCTAATGGCTCAATGGTTGGACTTGATGATCTTGAAGGTCCCGTCCAACCTAAAGGATTCTAGGATTCTATGTTTCCCGACACTAGATTTCAGCTTTCATTTTATCTTCCACTATTGTGACTTCTTTCTGTATGTCTTTAGAGCACCCTTTCATTTCCACTCTTCTGAATAATTTAGCATTAACAAATTTGTCTTCACACTCTTCTCTCCTTTTTCTGGGACAATTTTTAATATGTTTATTGAAAGCCTTTGGAGAGGAAGCTTGTTGAAAGCTTTTGAAAGTCCTTTCACTGTGCTGTGAAAAGCCTTTAAAAAAGCTTTTACTTTTTGTGTATAACGTCTACAAGTGGAACCACCTCAAATGGGTCTACATTTTTGCCATAATGTATGTGTCTTTCACTTCTCCTCACAATAATATAGGTCAATAATGCCCCTCTTTTGCAAACTATTTTAAAGGGTTGGGGAGCAAAGACCATACAAATGTTAGCTGTTTGTATTTCTTAAGTTAGCTATTTCAATGTCTTATATGGTGAGTGCTTGAAGGAAGTCACTAGAAGAGCACAAGCTGTTCTTTAATTGTATCTGGCAGCCATAATAATTAATAATTTTAAAACAAACATTGTCTACTTTTGAAGTATGCAACTACCGCAGTAAAAGAAGATTATAATATCTCTTTGCTTTTAAAAATCCCTCAAAGCCATTATGTTCTTTATTAGACATATTCTGGGGTGTATTTTCTTATGCAAGTGGGCAATTCAAGAAGCGCAGAGATTAATACACTGCAATCCATATTTAAATCAAGATTAAAATAAATTCAAAGACAATTCAAGTTATTACTAAAGTTAGTAACACGAATTCCCATAACCTTCCCACAGTATTCAACAGTGCTGAGCTTGCATGAGAAAGATTAAAAAAGTTTATCCCCCACCCTAACAAATGAAAAAGGTAACAATAAACCTCTTTTATTGAATGTTTGATTATTTTAAGAAAACCTGCTACTTTTTTAAAATGTATGCTGTCTTCCGTCTTGACACAGTGAGCCACAACATGTAATAAATTTTAAACTAATTTTGTCTCTGAATGCACACTATTGATTTAAATAGCACTTATTTGCATTGGATTGTTCTAAGAAGACAGTAGCTCAGCAAGCAGGAAACTTCGTGAGCCTCCATTTACTATCTTCTGAGTGCTAGACCAAATGAGAGCTGGTCTGGCTTTTCTCAGTCCATCCTGAGTAAAAGAGAGTGTTCAGCTATTTCAGAAGCAGATTTGGCACCAGTCTGATGTGGGAGTCATAACCTGGAGGGTTCTGCCCAGCACCCGTTATCTACCAGACACAGTAGAGCCAGGGCAGGTTGCTTTCAGTCATATCTTATTTCTTTACCCAGAGTTGCATGTGAGCTGGAAGATGCTCACTTCTACAAATCATAAATAAAGCTCTCCTTCAGTCTTATTTGTCAAACACTAGTGTCAGTATGTGCTCTGGTGCAGACAGAGTTTGGACAAACTTGTGTTTCCTTCTTGATTTCACCCCTAACTCTGCTATTACTCTGCATTCTATGTCATCTAGACCTTCTAGGCACTGTGCTCTGATGATGATCCACCAGATCCTTAAGGGGAACACAGGGAATGAAAATGCAAACTATGCTGTATCACTACATCCACAAAATATGTGGGAAATTTAATTGTCAAGCAGAGGAAGGAGAATAATGTGTGACACATTCAACTGCATATCTCCTTTTTGGACATTATAGTCAATGGCAGTAAATTTTGGTCAACCCAAGAAAAATATTAATTCATTCAGATATTGATATGATGGCTCTTTTCAGACTGCCTTTTTTTCTTTCCAACAGAATTTTTTTTTTTTTTTTCTGTGTGCCAGGTCATGTCTTCCAGACCACTGCATTTACCAATACACAACAGAGACTGTAAGGTGGAAGGAGGTACAAGACTCCTTAAGCTTCTGCTTTCTGGGTGGGAGAGTCTACCAGCTTCCGGCCTTGAGGAACTCGCCTTACTCTGTTCAGTCTGGTGTAGTACTCCAAGGCCTTTTTCCTCTGCTGAAATGCTCCTCAGTGTGCACAAACAGATTTATTTTTCACTAGAAGAACAGAATTAATTTATTAATTCCCATTTTCATTGTGCATGCTTCTCTTGCCACCTGAATTTCCTACTGTCTTTGCAAGATAATGACAGATAGATAGTCATTAACCTTTCAGTGCCCTTGTCATCTTTAAGGGTTTGGTTGACTGTGGTTGGAATGCAGTGCCTGCAAGTCTTAGATAATACAGAATGCAGAGGTCTCTGAGATCAAGCCCTGTTGTAATACCAAGTGCCATTCACACTGGTGACTTTGTATGCGGGCAACAACTCTATTACATTTAAGGTTAATGCTCTCATTTAACCTAATAAACACATTTAGCACAGTCTACCCTACATTATCCGTTTAAGGTGACTTTTCTAAGCCAATTTGTCACTACTAAGCTAACAGAAGAAACCATGATTCTTACTAACAGCTGAATGATACACTTGTAATCTCTGTTTCTGAAGCCTTGTAGCTTGCTCTTCCTTCTGCAGTCCAGCTGGCTTGCACTAAGATGATGTTTGCAGTATTAAAAGCTAAAACTTGCTATTCTTAAATTTGGGTTTTACTGAATTTAGTCATTCTATTTTTAAAACTGCACTGCAGTTAATGATCCAAACAGATCAATATTTATAACTGGAGTTGTGCAAGCTAAATATATTGATAAATAAAATAGATGTATTTTCACATAAAACTTAATTTTATATGAATTGTAGACATTTTTAATTGGAATTATCAGCTAAGCGTCTCTGCGAAGAAAGAGGAATTCTGTTTATTTCCAAAGAATAGGTACCAGATTCTGATCTAGTACTGTTTTTACACAAGTGAATTAAGCTCAATTCCTTCAAGGAACTTCATTTTTAAAAAGTGAAAGAATAACATCATGCCTGTAGGTGATGATATCAGGGGAAGCTTGTCTTTCTCTAAGGGCTGGCAAAAAATCAGATGAAGGTACAAGAACTTTGCTTCCAAAAGCAAGATATTGTGCTATACATGAGAAAACAAGCCTAATAACGCAAAAGAGTTAATTAGCTGAGGTAGTTGTGAGTATTTTGGTTCTGAAATTAGCTAGGTCACACTTGGCTCTGCATCCTTTTATATGGTGCTTCTCTGAGCTGTGTAAGAACTACTCCAGAGTAAAATTGTCCTTGTTGTGTTTGTGTAGTTATTCTCTCCATTAAGATACATCAAGGTCTTCCATAGACAAGGCAAAAGTGTCTGTAGACTTTGCAGTCTAAAATAAGTGGATATGTGACATATGCATTTCCTTCTTCATGTGTATGTGGAGAATGTGCATATCTTTTTGGTTAGGTGGACAAGTGAATTTCTGTCACGTTTCTGTTTATTCTTTATTTTGGCTCATGCAAAAAAATCTGTCTTATCCCTAAGCTTCTCTATTTAGGACAGTGATGACTGGATCCCAGATGGATCCCTGGTTATCCTAGACTGTCAGAACTCTCTATGGACCTTGGGAGGTGGGGAAGACAGTTCAGGAACATACAGTCAGGTCAACAGTGCTGGCTTTATAGGGTCAGAAAAATCCTCTATTGAGTGTGAAGTGTGCTAGGGGGGACGATCTGGTCTCATAAATACGATAAGCGTAAAACACCTCTGATCTGTATAACCAGAATTGCATAAGACCACAGCTCATTCACTGTTATGCCCAGGAAAAAAAAAAAAAGTCCTGTTTTTTTTTTTTTTTCCACTTGAGTTGTTAGATCAAGAACCTGAAACTAGTGCTTGCCACATTGTACTTGTCTATAGATGCTAGTTGTTCAAGACTGATATTTTTCCAAGTTGCAAGTAGAGTTATCTGTGTTGGGGAGGTTTCATTTTCCTAACTGCCTCACATACAATTTGGTCTACATCAAGTTGGTTCCACATTAAAAAAAAAAAAAAAAAAATTAAAAAAAATCCATTGTCAAATTAAAATCCCAGCAAGAGATTCCCTCGATTCCCTCCCTCTTAATCTGTCGCAAAAATTGGCATTAAAAATGGTTGACCTGCTAGTGAAGATGAAGGAAAAAAAACAAAAAACAGAGAACACTTCTGAGAATACATTTGTCAAGTAGAATTTTAGTCATGCTCTTTCATGAAGGACCTAACAAGTATGCACAGACTTGCTGCTGTAACAAGAGAAAAATAGTATCCTTGCTTGTCTCCTGTCTGCAGACCCATCAATAGATTTTTCTGTGCAAGAGGGAACATGGACCCCTCATGTCTTGTTTTCCTGCAACAATAAAGCAGTGGTAGGTTATTGTCTAATTTAGGTTTAGACTCATCAGGCAGGAAATATCCATGCGTTCTCAAATTCTCCCTCATCCATTGAAATTAATTTCTGGAAAAGCCATGTCTGAGATGTTGGTAGATGGCTAGACACTATGAGACTTTTTGCAGTTCTGAATGGTTCAGCTGGTATTGTCAACTCAGTTTAGACAATTTTAAAATACCTGAGAATCCCTGGGGGAAGATGTTTTGTGCTTCAGTAGGTTTGGCAGGAGTGGCAGTCCTGTCCAGGTTGCCAAATTCCTTCCTTTTGCTTACTCATAGGGAAAATGATACCCACGTGTGAGGAGCAGCACTTGTTTTTCCCCCCTTGTTGACTAGATAAGCAATAGCTATAGACCAAACTCTGCAAAGAACTTCTCCCTGTGTCAAGCTTTGCCACTAAGACCATGAGCCAAATATGTTCTACTGTCTGGCTTGTCTCCATTTCCATCTGAACAGAGACATCAAAAAGTCCATTCTTGAAATCTTGCCATTGTTAAGATTTAATTTCTAGCTCATGCTCATACTCTCTCCAGAAAAGTCTGACTCTAAAGCTTCCCTGGATGCACTTTTATTTCTTTCTTCCTATTGTATTTAAATCCAGAGAGGAACTGTGGATTTCAGTGGGATGAGGAGGGATGCCCTCCTGGTTTTGGTCCTTCATAACCGTTACTATTTGTTTCTGGAAATGAGGAACAGCTGCAAGAAATGAAGAGGTGTGCAAGAGCCGAACTCTCTCTGTTTAGTGGAGATTTTTGTGGGGAGTTTACAAAGACCTGCAACGTACTGCTCTGTGTATGGCTGTCTATCTTCTGGGATTATTCAGATACCCAGTGACATGGGAATCTGATCATGTTGCAAAATTTAGCTTCAGAAATTAAGCTTTTGTGGTTTTGCTTAAGTTGCCACCTTTTCTGGTTGCACAGTACCTGATCTTTGTGTAACCCAGTACTGTATTATTCTCCCCAGCCTACACTCTGACAGAATTTAAACGAGGTGTGGATTTTCTCTGTTCATCTCTGTGGGATGTGTAATGCCCCACACCTAAAATTCAGCTAACTATTTTGCTCCTGTTCATTTCAGCTAATAGAGCCAGCTAATAAGATTCTTCTACTGTATGTTCCCAACATATGTTACAAAGCCTGTGTTAGAATCTCTGCGTAATTTTTTGATCCACTAACAGGTACTGGAAGAGTGGGAGTGAAAGAATGGGTTAGAAATTTCAGCCTGTTTAACAAGCTAGTTTTGCCTTCACCCAACAAAGGAGGTAGGAGAGGCTATATCACAAATGCTTCCTGAAGATCAAGCCACCTACCTCATTCTGCTTTCATTAAACTGACCCAGCATTGCAGTTTCTGGCTTCCAAAACTGATTTACCTATTTTTTCATATGTGATTCTGTACCACAGTAGTGACAGAAAATAGATTGTAATGAAATCCTAAAGTTTACTCCATTTCATAGTAAAACAGAGCAGCTGACTAATTAGAGGCCTTTCTAAGAATATTTCTAGAAGATGCCACAAATGTCACTCTTGCTCCTGACAGGGTCTTTTCCCTCAGTCTAAGTCCAAAGCCTCCAAGACGCCCCCTTCATTTCCCATACTGTAAAATCCTGCAGGTTTGTGTTGTCATGTTAGGCATTGGTCTTGAATTCGACTCTCTCAGGTCTGGTAATAAATAATATAATGATGCAATAAAATAATGATTGCTGCCACCCATGGGTGTTACATATGGATGTACTCCTGTTGTAACAATCAAAAACTCTATGACTCTATAATCTACTTAGAGTTAATGCTGACTTCTTACAACTGAAGGAAGTCCCAGTTTGCTATTTCTACCTCTCTTCTTTTTTTTCTAGAGATATCCAAACCAACAATCAATTGGATTTTTAGAGAGCTATGTCCCAATGTCACCACATCAGTTGTTGTAGTTTCCCGAGATGTGAGGATGTGTACTTTCTTTTTAATTTGAACAGCCTTTCCTTGTATGTAAGGAATTATTAGATGTCCAAACTGAGGAAAAGGGTTGTAGTATACAATCTACACCCACCAGGAATCTTTTACTTTCAGTCAGTGTCCATAGCTGAAATATGGAGTTTTCAGAGCTCACCTGAGTCAGCTCCAGCTGACTGGTTGCCTAAGTGAAGTGATTCCTTTCCAGGAGGTCTTAGGAGAGTAATTCCATTTCATCACCATTGTAAGGATTTCCAAGGATGTGCACAGCCCATATGCTTTTTACATCACCTCTGATCATAATCTCTTTTGGGGAGAATAAGAAGTATTCTTATTTTATTGTGCTACTTGTACAGTTATTTGGGTGATTGAAAACACAGGGCTTGCCTTTGCTTTTGTCTTACCTTGCTCAGAAATTCCCTTTGTAATCAGATGCTTACTCTCATTGACTGTAATGGAAGACAGTCCTTGACACACAAGAAAGGACTAATGAGAAAGGTCAGATAAATGAAATTTTTGGAGCAGGAGCTGGATTTGAGAAACAGGATAAAACAAGCTATAAAGCCAGGGCAAGGTGAACATCCCAAGTGGGATTTGGCATCAGCCTAGAGGCTGATACTGCACTTTTTTGTTGTTGTAGGGAGTGTATGGTTGGTTGCACAAAGGAAAGAAGTCCAGTTAAATGATCCCACTCTTGGTACAGAGGTCTTTTGAGTCAAAGGTCTGAGAGACTTTTATGTCATCTTAAAGGGAAGAACTCAAAGCAGCAACAACAACGTGGCTTCATCTTCTGATTCCTTTGCAAATCCTAAAACATAAGCAAACATTTTCTACTCAGACTGAGCATCCACAGGGTGAGGAACTGACTGACTCAGCCATGTATCAACTTGCAATGTGTATATCCCTGCAATATAAGTCAGCAGGCATTTGTTTCCTATGCCATAAAAGACCAAGCAAACATATCATTATTATTACTATTATTTTTATTTATTTGTATTTTAGGCTTGTACTGGGGTACTGTGAATACAAGTTTGTTTTTGGTTTTGTTTTTGTTTTTTTTTTTTTTAAGAAGGAACTGGGAAAGAAGATTAAGTGACCTAATAATTTGTAATAATGAGTACCACATTTGTGAGTACTGCAGAATGTTATATTGTGGCTTTTGGGACCATGCATGCATTTTATAGGGGAATAAATAAATAATAATTTGTGACTTCAAAATATAACAGTCTTCAGAAGGGAAGTAGAGAGAAATGAATGTTGATTCAGAAGGGAACTACTGTTTGAATTTGCCATAATTTTAACCAGAAGAGATATGCTGAGGGCTTGCAGGAAAACAATGTGTAGTTAATACTTCAAGATAAACACTGGCTTGGTTTTTTTCCCTTCTTTATTCTTGGATCCAGTTATGAGCAATCTACAGAAATAATGAGACATTATTGAAGGTTTTCCAATTTTCAGACTGTTTTTAAGGTAATGAGTAGGAGCCTTAGATTTTAATGCCTTCATATCTTGCTTTACTTTTCAAAACTGGATGAACTTCCTTATGCACTTCACCTCTGAACTATCACTGTGAAATCTGATCTATTAATACAATTTATGGCCAACTGGACATTGATTTACTCACACCAAATGATAACTTATGCTAAGAGCAGTCCCATAGGATCAGTGAAAATACTTGGGCAGTAAAATGTAACTTAGATTTTCAAACTCTGGCCTTACAGCAATAAAATGGGTTAATTTGAAAAGCTTTCCAGAGTTTGAGAATTATTGATAGTCCCCATTTTGAGGAAAATCATGTTGAATTATTCATGATAAAAATATGGTTGGAGCTTTTGTTGGATATGAGAGCTTGCTATTTGATTTGAATGTGAAAAGGGATTGTAAGTGTTTTACCTCCCTTACTGTAGTTCACATGAATAATCACTGATGGTCACAAAGGGGAGTTGAATCCTCTTTTGGCTTTTAATAATTATAGGTCATACTGTGCCCTTGGCTGTAAAACAGATCTCACTTCAGGGGATACATTGCTGACCAGTGGTATGAAAGTTAGCTTTCAGCTGGCGAAGTAAGCTGAGTCAGGGGTGAGTGGAAGTTTTCTAAAGGATTTTTATGACCTTTTCTAGGCATGAAAGACCCAGCTTGTCATGCAGTGAATCTCTGGACTTCCATGGTGAATCCCAGTCTAGATTCTTTGGCCCAAAACTTGTTCCTAAGACAACCAGAAAATCATAACAGAGTCAATTAAAATTATATCATCATCTTTCTAGTTCACAGTAAGAAGACATCTGTCTTTCAGTGAAGTTAACAACACACGTTGAGTAGACAATCAGTATACAGGTGCAGCAAGTCGTCTTTTCTACCGTGAAAGGACCAGATCATACTCAGGTGTGGTAGTGAGGACACTCCCTAGTAAACAGAGATACCAATTGTAAAAGTGCCTAGACCATGCACGTTGATGTAGGAGGGTCAGTTAGCAGTGTTACAGCCACACTGCCTTGCCTGTGCTGCAGGTAGAGGGGTTCCTGGGTGGTGTACCCTGAGTGCAGAACAATGTCTAGGGCTGCACAGCTCCTCAGTGATATCTGAGCTGGGGAAAAACCAGTATATCCTGCAAAGAATCCTCTCATGAACAATAAAGAATGAGGAATGCAAGGTGCACTAGGAGTACACCTGTCCTGCATTTGAGACCTAGACAAAACTGCTGTAGATTACATTCTTTTTCTGAACACTTCCAGGCTGAGTGCTCTGCAGCATGCATGCAGTATGTCTCCTTTAGAGAGGAAAGCCATCTGCAGAGGGGACATGGGCCAATCTGCATTGTTTGGCCAGGGATCCATGGATTGCTGTCTGAAGTGGGTACCTTTAGCAGCACGGATGAAGCTTTTGGCACTTTCACTGCTGCTAGATTTCAAGCACCTGGAAAGCATGATGGCAAAGGCTCTTATTAGCACCATGGAAAACTACTTCAGTTTGGTGAACATTGAGCAGATACAGAGAGTTTCTACCACTGGTTGCTTTGCGTGGTTTGTATTTAGTTGTTTAGCTAGTGCCTCATTGTTGAGTTGATCTATATTTTAAACAGACATTAGCATTTTGTGTTTAAAGATTAATTCACTGCATGTTTGTACTTGGACATGTCGTTCCCTCTTCAGAATTAATTGTGGGATATTTATTTCCCAATTCTGTATGTTATGTCACCTGTTAAGAGAGAAGTGCTAGCCAGGAACTGGTGGATACAGCCTGTAGGTGATGTGTTTTTCGTTTGAGGGTATAGAAAGTGAGCACAAAATTTGTTGAAAGTACCAGATATGAGCCATGCAACAAGAAAATAGCAGTGGCACTCCCAGGGAGGTAGGTATACCAGAAAGAAAAAGATTTGGTGGTACCTCATACATGTAACTGAGACTTCTAGACATTAGAAAATACCAGAGTCCATTGCTCTTTTCAGGTGTCTAAAGCATGAGTGAGTCAGTGGAGATGGATATCACAAAGCAAGAGAAAAATGGCCAAATTCAGTACTTCTGTATACTCTAACTCAGAGTAATTTCTCTTATGTCAGGGTAAATATTCTTGTCAGTATTATTAGTAGCAATATTTGACTCAAACTTTGGAAAGTAAGGTTTGTCTTTAACACAGTAAATATTCAGTTTTCTGTTTACCTTCTCATGTTAATGTTTTAAAATTTATGCTGTAGTAAATAATATAATGGTACATTTTTATTAGATTGAGTAGACACTTTTACATTCAGTTATTAGCTGTTTAGACATTGGTAAACGGTCTGTTCTCAGAGATGCTGATCTTTGGGTATCCTTTTTCCCTCCAAATGCACATTCCAAACAACAGACCATTTGCCTTCTTTAAATCTTACTTTTTCAATCTTATTTTATTTGTTTGGTTTTGTTTCTAAAATAAACATCAGATTTTATTCGTATCTGCAGGTTTTTAGTGTTTAGTTTTGTTGGGGATGGTATGCATGGATATATTATTAATGTTCAGAAGCAGCCTTTTTTATGATTCCTTATGATTCTTTCTCCCTCCTCTGAGAACAAGATATATGAATAAGTGTAAAGTAATATATAAGGAACTTTTTTAGTAGTTTATGTGATCAGTAGAGAGCTAGCACAGAGCCTTCCAGAAACTCTTGGCAGGACCCTGAAATGATCATCACATTGCTGATTGCAGAGCTGAATCAATCTGTGATTACATTACAATATAAGGGCCAGTCTCTGTAACCCCTTATTCATGAAAGCAATCCTAATAGAGGCAAAGGTAAGATGGGGAAGAAAGCTGAAATCGTCTCTTGCTTGAATTCCTTTCAAGCATAAAAAACATCCTGAGGAGTTAAGGGGTTAATCCCTTGAAGACTGCCTTTCTCCCACATTTTCCATCATGTGTATACAATGTGAAATGAAAAGAATTAATTTAATAGTTGATAATGGCTTAGGTAAAAGCAACTTCCGTAAAACCCAGTCCCAAAAATACTGTAGGAATTGCTGACTCATTCTGCAATTCAGAAAGCATATTTATTCCAGTAATCTGTTTAACTTTGAAAGACATGTGAAAGGTTCCTTAATCAGGAGTGGTTTCTACAGATGGATAATTTGTGGCATACCTATTTGAAGCTTTTATTTGAAAAAACATTGTATTTCGTTATTATGGTTTGAATGTCATAAAAAGTGTAATTGCAGTTAGCTCATGTTTCCATCGTTATCCCTATCCCAGCTTAAAAACACAGAAACATGACATAATATGTACAGAAGCCAGAGGACTTTATGATAAATTGATTTTTATCTATGATAAAAATGTAGGCACGAGAATGCGTAGTGGGTGGGGTAACACACCTCCAGCGTTACTCATTCCATGATTCCAAAAGGCATTTAAGAATCTGTGTTTAATAAAACTTGTCCCTATGTAAAGCATTTAAAGCTTATGCTCCGTTCAAAAGCTGTGATCAAGTGGTACTGATGTGAATAGAAAAGGTGCATCCAAACCAATGCACAGAGTGCAGGTGAAAGAACTACAGAGGATGCAGTCTCTGCCCTATCTGACCTTAGATTTTGCACAGGGATTGGAAAAAGTTTAAGTACATTCCAGAAGTATCTGTCATTTCTCCCCCTTTCTTGGCCCTACAGTATAGAGTCTTGTTTCTCTTGAGGTTCTCTGCATTTCAGGAGACTGTCTCCAGACACCCCTAACCACTGCCACCACCAAGCTCTGGAATTCTGCATGCAGAATTAAGTGATCAATTTCAAGAGCATCCTTGGAGCCTGTGAAAGGTGCTGAATAGCCGGGAGATGGAAGCAAAGTGTAGGAAGAGCAAATTGGTTTAAAATGTCTGCTTTTTTTAATTGATAGAATCAATACTTGTATATGCAAGTATGGAAAGATTCAATTTCAGCTGTTGAGGATGTTATTTCAGATATCCAACACATAACAGACTTCCCATGAGTGCAAGGTAGAGGATGGCTCTTGGTCTTTCCAATGCCCTTTCATTTTAGAAACAGGTGAGGAAACATTCCTACTAGACACTGGTCCCAGGATATAAGAGAAATGTGCATTTTTAGGAATTTGTACAATAAATTTTCCTGAGGCTGCATGTGGTCTTAGTACTGGTCCTACAATATCTAGGATGAAAACATAATAAAGCTTCCAGCCTGCTTTTCAAAGCATCTTTAAAACAGACTTTTGAGTATGCACATACTGCAGCCTTGTTGCTGGGTATGGAAGCAACAATAGCAGATTCAGGGGTGCAGGGCTGTGGTATAGATTATGGTTTTTGGACTATAGTACCAGGAGTTAAACAGCAGTGGTACATTTAAAGTGGTTTCACACTGGAAGGTTGCAAATCTCAATGTTTCTCTCAAGGTCATGCACTGAGAGACAGATATGCGATGCACATATTGATACAAAGCTATGCAGACTGGCTAGGGTTTGGCAGCCTCAGAACTGTGTTTATGTACTACTTTGCATTTCTGCTCAAATCTTAAAGTTTTAGGCATTTCTGGAAAGCTACAGTGAAAGGGACAGTGTATTTTCCATAGGCTCCATGGGCCTATGGGAGAACTGACTATGCAGCCTGTCTAGTGTGCAGGGAACTCTGTCATGAGTGGGGAGAAACAGGAGAAAGCTCAGTTAGGAAAAATTCAAAGAAATAAGCTCCTCCTTAGGCTTGTATATTTTTTTTTTT